>NC_056472.1:21032789-21286218 GCF_008729295.1 Plectropomus leopardus
TAATTTAGTTTTAACATTTTTTTTTTATTTAAAATACTGTTACAGAAAAAAAATATATTTATCAAGACTTTTTCTAGGGCATTTTTATTTTTTTATAGCAAATATTCTTAATAACAATAACTTAATAATAACTTTTTCACTATTTTTTTTGGCTATTTCTCCCCGTGTTTTTGAAAGAAATCAAACCAATTTGCTCAGGTTTTTTAAGGGGTTAAATGGAGACACCTACTGCTTCCGCGTTTGCTTTAAATTATAATAATCAACGCAATATTAAATCCAGGCTGCACATAAGGCCAGCTGACGCCATGATATAAATAGAGGCATAAGAAATAGATGGTGTGAGAACAACGCTGCTTTAATTACTGTCCGTAATCACCACCTCACTGAAAACACAGTGCACGGTCAGGATCTGCTGCTACACCTATGAGGCGAGTGGAAATTTCTAGAACAGTCACTGCGAAAGCTACGCATCTTCAAGGAGCTTGTACTCCTCATTACTGTCATCTGTCTAAGATGCACTGGACGCTTCATGAGTGGATACTCATCACCGCGGGCAAGTCCGAGACGCGTTATAATGTTACTCAAATATTTCAAATATTTCTTCCCGGCTGACGTCAGCGGTAAGTATCAGTTGAGACGTTTGACACAGATAATCAATCGTTTGTCAGCACCGAAAACACAGCTCCATAGTGTTAATACAAACCCACGACCACGTATTATAAAACGTGACAAAGCCGCCACTAGGGTGCTCAGGTAGTCCATACATACAAAATCACCAGTTTAATTGTAAAAACACAAAAACACAAAGGATGTACCTTTGAGGCTAGTGTTAGCAAAAGCGCTAAAGATGCTAAAGCGGCACTCCACGCCCCGGAGAGCAGCGGGGATAGGTGACTGCAGGAAGCGGTGACTCCTTCCTGAAGTTGCTCCCTCGTACCACACTGTGCTCCTCGACAATGTGTTGTTGTAGTCAGGTTTGCAGCCCGTTTTCTTCTGCGTGCCGTCCGTTTCACAGGAGCCGTGATGCCCGCCAGACAATGCTGCCCGTCCTCTTTATAACGCGCCCGTTCAATCTTATCCACGCCCCACATCACACGCGTAACTCACCCGTGTTGGTGCACGCTCACTATATGCGACCAATTCGCGTCTGTTCGCCTCCACTGCTCCATCCACAGTCCCCCCGACCCCATCCCCGTCAAAGACTGCATCACTTAAACATTTGCTGGATTAATACAGAGCTGTTGAGAAAGTCACTGGAGCTGCAGCTTAAGTGCTGTTTCGGCATTCACAGTGTTGTTATCCTTTTCTTTTTGTGTGATTGCTTTCATCAGCCAATGCTTATTTCAACATCTAACATACTTTTTTTGACATCTAACTTAGGGTCAACCCATGTTGGTTCTTAAGGGCTGATGCCGACACCGATAGTGGTTAATGAAACCGATATTTGCAACTGATATGCATTTATCTATTAATATTCTGTCAATATTTAGAATTTGGAATATAATAAACTCCTACACAAAACTTTGTTTAAATGCCTTTGACAAATGTTTAATCAAAACAGAAACTTTCAACATCATATACAGAAAGTCCCCAGCATTTTGTTTATAAAGTCAAGTGAAAATTTAAATAAATAAATACAAATAGCTCCCTGGGCTCTTTGCAGTATTCAATTAATATATTTAACTGGTGATCATTAAAATAAAGTGCCAATACAGATAATTGGAAAAATGCCAAATATGAGCCCTGATAATTGGCCAGGTTGAGATAATCTGTTGACCCCTGCATTGCGGTTCTGATGAGGTCATTAGTCCTCCATCAGTTCCTGCCTCTTTCTGCTGGGCGCATTGATTTTAAACCTTTCTGATAATTTAAGCTTCCTCCTTTCACAGTAGTTTAGCTTCCGGATTCTCTAATAATGTATATCAGCTCTTAGCCTCTTTAGGTAATGCAGTTCAGCTTCCAGTTTTGCCCCATTTTCAGATGTTTCACATATCATTTTTACATTTCTGCACTTTCAGTCATGGTTTTGAACTAATTTCAGCTTTCAGCATCCACAGCACTTTCCGCAGAGAAATGCTTTCTAGTTTGGGCATGCACCATCAGGTGTTTGGAGGCAAAAACAAAGACTGAATATTACTCTAACTAATTATACTTGTATTAACCTGTTCTACATGCTCACATGAATAAGAAGAAAACGTTTATTTTGAGTGATTGTTACTCCAAACGGGAAGCCACTATAAACACACCCACTTCCAACAGCTTGTTATTTTTGCAGAAGACGATTTATTAAGAATGTATTACATTGTTGTTAACTATTAAATTGTGGGAACTGGTGGGAATTTAAAAATGACAGTCTCTATAAACATTTCAATACTTTATTGAAAATGAAGATGACACTTGAAGGCAGATATTTGTATATCTACACTATTGACTATTGCAGGGGTGAATAATGCTAAAGTGGGACAGTTAAACCTAATCATTTTTATCTTAATTTGTATAAACTTCCATTACTAAAAATCAAGACTGATCTCATCATAAACTAGAATATGATAACTAAAACGTGTGTGTGTGTGTGTGTGTGTGTGTGTGTGTATATATATATATAAAGCTATAGATAGGTAGATTCTTGGGCTACGACATGGTTTTGGGGGGTGTGGCACACCATATTCAACAACTTTGCAGTAAACATTGATGGGAAGTAAAATGACAGGGTTTTGAAGTGAATACTGTTAAGGAAAATCAAAAATAAATAACAAATACCCTGATGAATAGTTTATAATTGTTATAGATTTTTATTTTTTTGTTGTTAGCTGTTGTTACTCTGGGACAGTGTATTACTGGCAAGCTGTCACAGCTTTTAACATAATTTTAATGAAAGAATTGACCTCTATTTTTATGTGTCCCTCATCAATTTAGTTAGCTAACTTGCTAAAGAGAAGATTTACTTGCTTAGGCTATATTATGCATGAATTATGGCCAAACCCATGTTTTGTGACGTCGCAATGACCTTTATTTAAAGAAATTCCCTGAAGGAATTCTTGAGTGTTTATGATAATAGGATGGACTGACAAGCCAAAAACACACATACATTCATACAGTCATGAATTATGTGTTTAATCTTTCTTTTTTTTTTCTTATGTATAATAAAGTAGAGCTCTTACACTATTTAGAATAGTGTCACAGGAAGAGCTAAGACATTTGGATCATAATCAAAAATGATGCAGAAGGTGCATTTTTCTAAAGTGTCCCTCTTTACCAGTAATCACCATATTAAGTTTCTTCTCCAGCATGCAACCAATTTGTCTAACTAACCCGAAACAACACAACTGTTATCTATTTATGAGAGGGGATGGGGTGATACAAAACTGGGCAGGCACTCTAAATATTTTTTAAGCACTGGGGAGGGAGTTATATTTTTAATTTGAATTAGAGGAGGGAGATTCAATTTAAAATTTTCCTTTTTTGCATTTAATACCATCAGAACCCAAACCCACAAGTGGTTTTGAAAGGCATGTTTTACAAAAATCTCAAAAGTCACACCATTTATCAAACTGTGAAGTCCAGTTATTTATTTTGGAGGGAGAAACTACTAGAATACCCCTATTTACACAAGCCCAATTTCTAATCTGATTTGAGGGCTGTAATCTGGAATAATCTAGAAAAACCTGCCTCTCTAAATATTAGTTAACAAGTCTTTATTTTGACATCCACATTGCTTTATTTTTTCCTCTCTCTAAAGTCTCCCTGAAATGGAATTTCATATTGTATGCCAATAACAATGCCCATAAGAGAGAGAAAAGTATGCATATTTATCTTTTGCAAGCACACATGTTTTCGTTTTACAAGTGACCTGGCACAGATGAAGCTATTCACTGGAAAGCATCCGACTTGTGATCAAGAGGAAATGGCTGTCATATTAGAGCAATGGGGGGAATCCCACTGTTAACAGCCTGCCACCATCAGCACTTAACATACAGGAGCTATTGTTTCATCTTAAGCCATTTAGGGTCACTCTATCGAAACAAAACAAAATAAAAAAATATATAAATAAATCCCACCTCCTTACTAACATGTGCATATATTGCATAATGTTGCACAATTTTCTGCTATATACTGTGATTGCAAACTTAAATGTGTATGATGTTGCACTTATATTAACTGGATATATCTTTTGCATTTCATCCTAATGTTGAAGCCCTTCAATTAATTTGACCTTGTGAGTATGAGTATGCATGTCAGGTTGGCAGCTTAATGTATTTGTACACCTAATAGTCTCATAATGACATCTATAAAAATTCACAACTGATACTACTACTGCTAATAATAATAATAAAAATAAAAATAATAATATAGCATAATGTGGTATTATACAACCTCACATGATACACAAAAGCATACCACCCTGTCACAATAACAATCACACAATAGAAGGTTAATAAACCGATTTTTATGAGCATATCCATATCTAAACATGACAGTAACTGTCAGCCTCAGCAGTCACATACATGGTTGACTTCTAGCAAAACATCCTGCAAAACAGACACAGCTATGCATACTACAGGGGGAGGGAAACAGAGTAAATTTCCACTCTCTCCTCTAGACAATATTTTGGAAAATTCCATTTCGCGAAAAACTCCATTTCCCAGAAAACCCTGCGCGTCTGTGTGACGTGGTGTTTGAGCGACATCAGTCTACTGCATGCTTCAGAGCCGCAGAGCCCATCGTTTTAGAGGCGTGCATGTTCAATTAAAAGACCAAGTAACAGACCCACCGTTTTATTTTAAACAAAAGTAAATAATGTTAGTCTTGGGTTCGCAGTTGCCTGTGTAAAATATAGCGAAAAAACTCGTTTGAAACTAGCGAGCTACGCTAACTAACGCTGTCTGCTTCTCAACTCCATGTTAATGGATCATTACGGAATATAGGCTACTAACTTTCCCTACTGCTATTTTCAGACGGACCACTGCAAGGAAATGTGCACTTTGTTTAGATTATCAAATGAACAATGAATCATAGATATTTGTTTATTATTGTCATCGTTAGCCAGGATCGCTAGAGCACTAGCTACTTAAAAAGCTGCCCGTTTATACTTAAAAATGTTTATTGAAAACTTTGCTGTCTGTTGATACTTAGACTTGGCCTAATGCTCCAGTCCCCGCACACCCCTGGAGGTGGAGCCGTGGACTGTGGCTCAGAAGTTATTATGAGAGGGGCTCTAATGCATTAAAGTTTCAAACAATCAAATTATGAAGATCAATTAGATTAATCAATAAGCAGTGTCTGTCTAAAAATAATTGTCAGTGGTTTTATATTCCTAACAATTCGTGGTGGTCTTAGATTTCTTTTTTTTTTGTGATGGGGTCGACCAATATTTGGTTTTTCATGGCTGATGTCCTAGTTAATGAGCCTGATAACCAATATTTGCAACTGATATTCACTTACAATAAAAATGAAAATCTGTCAACATGTAGAATTGGGAATTTAACAAACTCCAACACAAAACTTTATTTAAATGTCTTAAGCAAATGTTTAATCAAAACTAAAAACTTGCATCATGTACTGCAAGATCCCAGCAACTTTTTTTTTATAAAGTCAAGTGAAAATTTAAATGTAAAATGAAGAAATAAAATTAGCTCCCTGAGGTTTTACAAAGTAAAAGTTTCTCCCATGCTGACAGTTTCTTGATTTATTTGATTGGCAATCATGAAAATAAAATGCAGGTACAGATTATCAGCCAAATATCAAGTATTGCTCAATAATCTGTTGATCCCTGATTAAAAGTGTAACAAACTATCCCTCAAGCTTCCCAGTTTCCACAAACAAGCTCTTGAATTCTGGAAGCTTGCTAACAAACATAACTTTTCCCCACATTCATGGATAATGTCGAACAATCAGCATGTATTATCTAGAAAGAAAGTCCAGATACCTACAAGAATGGATTGATAATTGTGTAAACTTTGCCTTAGATGTTCTCACTGACTGAGGCAACCTCTACAGATATGAAAACTTTGATCAAGATAAAGGTATAAAAACTTCGCGTAAATAATATAATGGTTTCATAAAGGGGATATCACTGTTTCTTATCAAAAGTTCATTGTTTTATGGCCCTTTGATTGACGAAATGTCCAAACTCTTTATTGGTGGGAAATAAATATCTTATTGTCTGATTGTGTAATAATTGTCATATCAGGAAAATACTGACTTCAGAACAGTTACTTTCCAAAATCAGCTCTCTTATGGAAATTAACTTCTCTGGAAATCTTCACAGAGAAAGTTTGGTGAGACACTTATAAATTCCTGATTCCAAACAAAATAAAATAAGTTAACTTAAAGATATCACATAGATATGACCCCTGTCATACATTATTACATAAATTTTAAAAAGATATTTCTCTAATTTGTTCTTTCTGTAAAGAAATTGAATCACTCGATCACTTATTCTATAAATGTTCTTATGCTCCACGAATCCAGGTTGACATTTCTCTTGATCTATACAAGTTATAATAGACTGACACCAATAATGGGAGACATGGACATGGTCTAATTTGTCAAATATCTGTTAACTGTTTGGATTTAAGGTACATCTGTGTTTTATTTTAAACTGTCTACAGTTAGTAGCCTTATAAGTTAAAAAAAACATTAACAACAAATATTTTTAAAAGTTCTGCATTGACTACACAAAGCTTATTCAAATGAAGGATATAGCCTTCATCATTGACTGTGTAAATCAGACCTTTATTTGTGACACTGAAGAAAACAGCATATGGTTTCCTATCATGCAGTTAGGGGTTAGAGACTGTACGCCTGGCTTTAAATTCTGTTGCCACTTTGATCTTTCATGATTATCATTGTCCATATCAGCCTGATGCAACCGCCTGTCATGCACTGTACAGTCAGTGATTGATTCTCCGCAGGCCTAGCTCATCTTCTAATGATCTCAGATGATGCAGTTTCCTGTTTACTTTGGCTGGCTTTTGCCTCATCATCCCAGTCATAAGACTTGTGGTGTTGATTCACATCAGGGACAACAACTGTTTCATAGTGGGGAATTCAAATTGCCAGTCTGCTGCCCAGCAGGGTATTTTAAAGCAGGCTAAATATAAGTCGTAAAGATATCAAACTTACCTCATCTGTTAAAATTTAATAACAACTGTACTGTTAATATTACAGGACTGCCAACATTGTGACCCTGGATAATGTTCAGTTGCTACATTACTGAAGTCATGCCAAATTTCAAAGCCTAGAGTATGCAGGCTGCATGTCAAACTTCTTTAAAACCTTTCAAAATGATTTTTTCCATCAACACAAAATGCCCAGATTTCTCTGTCCAAACAGTGCTCTCGGTACTCAGTTTATTGTCTATTGTTGGTTTACTTTTGCAGTTACTGACAGTTTGTATATCCGTGGTAATGTTTCCAACCTTCTGTCTTCCCTCATTAGCTTACCAGTCAGGTTTATGGAGTGGAGGGGCGCAAAGCTGCAGCGTTCCTGTGAACAGGATCTGGCTCCAGTGTCAGTCAGTTATTTAAAACCTTCTGTTTTCTCTCATCTGTAGCTTGGTCGATAGTCAATCCTGTGGTTGTGTTTGCTTGGATATGTAACAAAATCATGTGGTTTCATAACCAACACCTCATTATATTTTTTTGTAAAATTTTTTTTGTGTAAATTAGTTAATTTTCCTCAGTCCAGTATGCATTTAAAAGTTTTATTTCCCTTGTGCCATTAAGATGCTGTCTCTAAAAGAAGACCTAATCTACAATTTACATAATCTAGTCTATCACAAAATGGGCACACATCATAGCAGGCCTTAGCATCCTGCCAAATTAATCTAGACAGCAAGTGAGTATATAATTTTGTTTAGGAATGGAGCTCCATTCTTAAACATATCTGTAAATCTAGGTTTAGAGCAGCCAGACAGGTTTTGGTCACGAGAGATGATGCTTTACACACATTGCTGCTATTCCTCCTGATACAGGCAGTGAGTCCGTCATCCTGCAAGGGCGAAACTCAACCATAGGCTTAATTGTTGTAATGAAGAAGCCACTGCTGACTTGTAAGGACATCATGACCTTATTCTGATAACTACGGTTGGATAACTCTTACGCAAACTCTTCCTTAAAGACTAGGTGTGGTCAGACTAGTCTGTTTTTTAAGGTGCGTTACAGTAACAACAGTTTTCATTTGACAGAACTTGTTCAGATCTTGAGGGAGGCCAAAATGTTGTCTGAATAAATAATAAATGCATTTGGAGAGTGTGCAACACTTGTTTCCCACTTTCAAGAACTTATTCAGGAACATCATTTTTTCCTATGCTACAGCGTTCATGTCACCTCTCGTGTAGTTAATGCTATGTCCTCCCATTTAAGGAGCAGAGGAAAGGGTAAATGAGAGAAGGGGGAAATGAGATGGAAGATAAGTCTAAGATCATGTTTGCTCTCTTTTCTCTTTGAGCTGGAGGTTTGATTCTTATAAGTAATAACCATCTATTATTTAGCAGATGTGGCTGTGACTACTATTCAGTATAAATCCCCACAGAGATATTTATGGACAAACCTCAGGAAGTCAAGGGCTTGTGTGCAGGAGGGCACTTTGCTCTCTGGTGTGATGTTGGTGAACTTTGTTCTTAGTGCCAACACTGGATGTGTTAGAGACATATGACACATGACAAGATCTGCCTCTGCCAATCATCTGCAACTCATAATACCATGGATCATCTGTAAATCTTTTTTTCCTTTCATCCTAGCCATTTTGTTTTGGTATTTAGTTTTTTGAGTGAATACTTTGTCCTCAATGGTATGACTGAAAACTACAGTGCCACACTGTCAGCTTTGACCAGCAGTAAGAAAATCAAAAAGCACTCAGATTGTACCCATGCACCGTAAAAGCTGCACAGTGCCTAAGTTTGGATTTTTTAAAATGTTTTTCCAATATTATGACTTTCATCTGGATTTTTCTATTTATCCAAATAAAGCATGCTTTCTATTTTGTAAAGAAAATGTAAATCTCTAATTCTCACTGAATTGTGCAAAAAAAAAATGAGTTGGATTTATTGTCATTGAGATGTGTTTGTTTAAATATATTATGTTGCAGTAGAGCCACCTGCAGGCACAGTGGCACAAAATTGGTGCATTTAAGAATTATGGCATTTAATGTCAAGAGGGCAACATGAACAAGAATTTAGCAACCAGTTGTAAATGGTACAGAATTTAAAAACAAAATAAATGAAGAACTTTTTACTTCTTTTTCATATGACAGCTCTTCCATTCAATTTTTCCTTGGACTAAAGTTTATCTTTTCAGAAAGTATCCCTGAAATGTAGTTTTTGAGATATCTCTTTAACTGACAGAGAAACAGACAAACGTGGAAAAATACTCTCTTGGTGGAGGTAACAATGATGCCATTGTTTCTCCCTCTGTACAACTTGGGTGTAGCTGATTAGAAACACCAGTGTACTGTTATACTGCACTCCTCACTGCACACCATAGCTCCTCCTTTGTGTCACAAAGCACATCAGTCATAGTCAGAGTACCTTTCACAACACTGACTTCACAAGTGTTGGTGAACTTGAATGGCAGGTCTTACAGGGCAAGTTATCAAGTGTGTGAGTTATCTTTGATTTTACTTTAGTCTGCTGTATAAATGACCACATGGTGGCACTGTATCCACATTATAACCTTACAGGTTCCTCTCTGGCTCATGAGTTTGCCTTTTTAAATTTTACTGAGAAATTCAAAGTAGTTTTTAATGATAATATCAGACAGACGAGCAGTGCCCAAAACATAAACTTCTACTTAACTAGCACCCTTTCTCTCCCAGTGGAGCACAGGTCAATTCTTCTCCTGCACTCTCAATTTTGGGCCACTTCCTCCAGTTTCATTCACATGTACTTAATTTCATTTGCCTCTGTGTCTGTTGGCCTCCTCCAGAGTCTTAGATGGAAATTAAGTAAATGAAGGAAAAAAAGAAAAATATAATCAGAAACAAGTATGAGAACATTTTTTAATAGTGAAAAGTGATTCTTTTTTAGCTGCTAGAGGCATAGAAAGGTGACAAAAGTATGTAATTATATTAATACACTTTAGATGGTGTTAAAAAGGAAGTAACAGGCTTATCACTGCCTCACTTTAGTGCAGGTACTTTCCAACACTTGCTTTTTTCACTATCTGTATAAAGCTTTTCTATTATTAGACCTACTTTCCATTGGTAACTATTGTATTATGTTACTGAGACTATAAAAAGATTTTCTATGATAAAAATAGGCTCCTGTTCTCAGGTGCAAAAAGCACCACAGTACCAAATAGCTGTCTACTGTTTGTTACGGGCCCTATTTTAATATTCATATTGCACAAAAGGCCTGCAAATGCCACAAACATGTTGATGACATTTGATGTCGGCTAATAGGTAGTCAGAAGCTTTACTAACTGGTCTGTAAGAATATCGCCCTCTGAGATTTTTCTACAGTAGCCTATTGACCACTTTTCAGACTTGTCACTTTCAATTACATGCAAACAGCAAAATACAACTTATCAAATGAAAGGTGCTGGAGTAAATTAAGTACACTGGACTTTTTTCTCCAGATTTACACAGAACAAACATTAAAAAGTCATAGCAATTGTGAAGCTAAAGATAAAATACGGATAATGTTCACTATAAATAGCTTTGCATGTTCTCAGATAAAACATGTGGGTGAAAAGTCACAACGTACAGGCTGATCTTTGTTTGACTTCAGTTCTGACTCACAATGTCAATATAGTCCATGAGTTGTCACAAGAGAAGAATGACCAGTATTTGTCAATTCATAACTGCTTCTGTTGTACAAATACTAATAGCCCCTGAAATTGAGCTAAAATTGCGAGCTTCATTAATTGCAAGCTTTAATTATAAGCAGAGTCCCAAATCACTGTTCTAATCTTATTAAATGACATCTGTTTATTTTAATTTTGTTCCGTAACATACAGCATATATATGTGTGTCATGTCAGGACATTGCAGTCTTTCAAATTATACACTGATACTAAAACATAAAACACTGTCATTGACATGATTATCTGAGTTTTGTACCACAGGCAGGTTCAGAGATGTTTGCATAATACAGGAGCTCCATCTAGAGAGTAGAACATGTATTTGCTAGATCCTGTGTGCACAAAGCTGAAAACTCAGTTGGAATTGTATTATATTCAGAACCATTAAACAGAAATACAATTAATTTTGTCATGATGACATTTTTATTAAGACCTACAACTAGAAATACAGAACTATATCTTATGTGACAGGGCCGCAAGAAGGTCTCACATTTATTATAAGAGGACTTAATGTTTTGTTTTGTTTTTTCGCCTGTCAAGATATAATTCCGGTAGCTCGGTATTCATGATAGCGGTCCTTGACTTGTCCCACACATTAATCATTTTTAGATTAATTTATCTGATTAGGAACACATGAAAATAGTCCCAACAATCCAGACAGATGAGGAAGAGGTGTAAAAGTTTCTGTGTTAAACTGGTGCAAAAGATCAAATTTCATATTCAAATCAGAATCTTTTTTGCCAATAAAAAGGAGTCTTCCAGTAGAATTAATAGATGTTTGAGTTTTTAAATGCACTCACTTCTTTAACATTGTTGCCAACAGCAAATGATAATTAACAAAAGGAGCCTTATCAGGTCTCATAACACCCAAGATCATTGTTATTGGCAACTTGGGAGGATGGCTTCAATGACCTAGTTAGAATTGTTTATTAAAGTATGACCTAAATTTACATAAAAAATATGACAATTTGCACCCAGAATATCTGTTACAAAAGCTGTCATTAAAGAATAAGTCCAGCTAGAATATTGACTTCGATTTGTGTGCAATCACAATCAAAAATGCTGTATTGATATTGAAATTGAGTCAAGTTTAATGACATGATGACACATTTAATGAGTTTAATTTAATGACCCTTATTTTTCCACAAGGTGGAGGGGAGAAACTGTGAATTTAAGGGGGAAAGAACTGTGTAGCAAGCTTTGCTAAGTAAAAAAAAAACATTAAAAAAGACTAAGTAAGTAAGCATCCACAACAGGCTTATCGCAGATGTATCAATATTGAATTGTCAGCCAATACGTAAGAAGAATTTCTAGTTTGTCCATCATTAAGCGCAGACAAGTCAATTTTTCAAAATGAATGAATAGAGGAAAATAGAAAAACAAATTAAATAAATAAATGTGACATCACAAAAAAGCTTGTCTGTAAAAGTGAGTTTTTAAGAGGTGATTTAAAAGATGTCACTGATTCCAATAATAGGTATAGGGGGGACAAATGTACATGTCCATACAATGTACATTCCTGAAATCCACACCTGTGTTGTTTCCTTGTCATGCTGTGACATGCCAAAAAGTCTCCTGGGGGAAAAGACCCATAATTAACTCTAAAGCTGTGCCAAATGTCATGGTATGTGCTTAAAGCAAGCATAGGCTACTAGCCCTGTAATACATATTTCACAAAAAACCCAAAAAAAACCTTTTTTATCTACAATAAAACAAATAAATCACGTTTTGTTTTGGTTTTAGGTTCGCTATTATAGACTGCATGGGTACAGTGTGCAGTTCACTGTCAAATATCTGGCAGTGAGGTGAGAGGTTTGTAAACACAGCACATCCTGGACTGTACCAAAGCCCGAGGGCAGTGAGTTCAATTTAAACTCCCCGTCTCCATTTTGAATTTGCAAGATGAGAAACTGGTTTCTTTTTGCTTTCGGCGAGAATTGAGCTTAAAACTTTTGCGCGTATTGACTTTTTGACGACGGTTTAAAGACAAACATCTCTTTAATTATATAAAACACCCCCGCCCCACCCCTCCTCTATGCGGAAGTGAACCTACCCTCTGCGTTCAGCTCTGAATCAGCTGAGTTTGAGGATCCCGCCCCGCTGTGACTATCAGCCCTGCTGCTCTGAGGATGGTTTATGAAAAACTCATCCCCAAAACTGATTACAGGTTCACAACCTCGTTTCCTTTAGCTATGTTAGCGTGAAGGATGCACCACGAGGACCGGACTGTCGCTTCTTTGAGTCGGACCGCTTTGAACGGAGGGCTATTGTTTCGCAGTTGGTGAGTCATTGATGAACCTGACAGCTAGCTAATTTTGTTTACGGCGATGCTCTAACAGCATATGTTGTCTTGTCATAACTAGAGCACTCTTATTATTTCTACTGACTCTTAAAAATGAAACTCAGACGTCTAAACATTACGTTAACGTTTTAAACGGCTAGCTAGCTAACATTATGTATTTAAATTTTAACGAAAATAAGCTAACGTTAGCTGTACATTAACCTATTTAACACAATGTCAGTGCACTTGTTTCCTGCTCTTGAAGGCAGTGATATTATCATCCAGTCTGTGGTCGTGCAGTTACATAATAGCTGCAGCTCTGTTGATGCTTCAGTACATTCAAAGGCCAAAAGCTGCAGCAGCCAGCTGTCATTTGGCCACAGTTTGTGTTGTCTTCTCTCTTTTCCCCCATTCTTTATTAACACAACTGAGTGTAACAAAAAATAAACAGTATACAAGTTAACTTATCCTTAACAAAACAAAGACAAAACAAAACAAGGGGATATTATGGTGTATTTGTTAGGGACATACAGCATGGCAACTCTCACAAGTATCATGACATAAAAAAAACCCAGAGGATAGCTCTTAAAAACATTACTAAAACACTTATTTCCAAAATGTTCAGTATCCTTAAAAAAAACAAAAATTTTAGTTTCTTCATTGCTTACATTGATGTATGAAGTACTTTGTCAAAATCACTACCAAAAATATTACAAAAATTGCTTTGTCTCCTTTTGTTGGGCAAACACCACATTTTCTTAAAATAATGTAAAGTCTTTACAGATATGGTTCATGATAAATCTACAGATGTCCTTCCAAATTTCACAGTGTGAGAATAATGTCAAATTTGTGTTGTGTTCTCATCTGTAATCTCACAGTTTAACAGTCATCACATTAAAGCCTGGTGTGGTGGTGGTGTCAGTCAGGTGACACAGTCCAAAGCGGGGCTTGTTGTGTGCCACAGTGCCTGTGTCTCAGAGCACACACCCCTGTGCCCCTGTGACAACAGCCTGTAGAAATGCATGGTTTTATTGCACTTTTGCTGATACATGTAATGAGGAAGTGAGAGCGTACATTTAGTTCTGCTTGGCCTTCCTAATTTGATAATCTGTCAAGCTGTCACCTGTGGTTAAGCAGGTTCTCAGGTTCCTCATTTGCTTGAAGGTTGCACACAAATAAGTGGAGTCTTTGTAGGAAGAATTATGGTCAGTATATTAAAAAAAAAAAAAAAAAATATTACGTGAAAGGTTATTCCAGGATTACTCAAATTGCTTCTTGAGGGGAATGGCCACTTTTGCAAAATGACAGGAGGTCAGGGGTGAGACGCAGCACACAAGTCAGGTGTCAAAGGAGCATTTATAGGAATTGAAGATATTCAAAGCTTAGACCGGACCTCTGTCAGGGGAGTCTGTATGTCCTCTCCTGGCACTTTCTTTGATAATAAAGCTCTATCTTGATGCTTTTTATGCACTCTGGCACATTATTTATGTTGAAAGTACCCCAGAACTGCAAGTTTAGTATCACTGGGTTATTCTCTACATTTGCTCAACACAGTTATCAAACAGGATATTCAGCTGTTCTTGCCACCTAATGCTAAAACAAGTATGTTACAGGAAACAGTTGTGTACAGAGCCATGATCAGGTGGCCTTCATTCCCAGCACCTATTATTCAAGAGAACGTTGAGGATCATTTTAAAATGTTGTTAAAACAACATCGCCAAACATGTAAGGCACTATCGGTAAACTGTTTTCTTGAAATCAAATGCGTGGAAGCATAGTATGGATTGGATATGGTCAGTCAGACATGGATTTATGTTTATAAAGAATGGCTATTCGTTTGAATGAAGGTCAAAGTCAAGTCTATTGTGATTTAATTATAATTTCATATTTGGCTCAGTTTTGTTAAATGGATGACAGTTTTCTTTCTGCACTCAATGTTAAAATGACAAGAGTATCTGTTTTGTTTGTTGTGTTTATCTGTGGTATTGTTTTAAGTGTATATGAAGAATATATGTGTGGACACCAGGAAGAATAGCCAATGTTTCTGCTTCTGCTACTGGAAATCCCAATAAAGAAAGAAAGAAGTTATCAAGTGCTGAATAGCATCACCTCATCTAGGGGTATTTTGCTATGTAGTGTGACTTTGTTTTTACGTATTGTGTCTTTAACCGCTCCTACTTTTGATATGGAGACTGTCAGTGTGGAAAGGTTAATCCACAGTGAGGGCTGTCACCAGGATTTAGCTGCAGTCACGGGTACAGCATGTGGCTTTTACGGATTAGTGTTTTGATGTTTTTAGGCTGGTCTGGTCAGAAATGACTAACCACGTGGCAAATATGGTATTTACAATTTGATAAATTCAAAACACATGTTTGGAAAAAGTGACTTCTTTTTTTATGCATAATCAGTGAAAGGCAGTAATGAGTGCTTGATAAAAAGGACATGGTAAAAAAAAAGAACAGTGTGCAAAGTCTGGCATATTACTTAAAAGCCAGTGCTGTAGGGAAACATTTTTCATAAGGGTGCCTGATAAATATGATTGACTGAGCCTGAGTTTAGCTTACTGCAATCATAATGTTATTGTGTTTATGTTGGCCAATAAGTAACAGGAAATTGCACTGTATGAATCCCAAAATGAGTACTGCTAAACGAAAAATATAGTAGTAGGAATTGGTAATAGTCTATTTTAATGACCAAAAATCTACTTAATGTGGGCTTGTCCATACCGCAAACTTGTATTGTTTATTACAGTTTAGTACAGTGTACTATGTTTAGAATATTGAGATTTTTATTATGTAATTATTTTAATATATAATTAAGTATTTTTTCAGATTTTTCTCTATCTCTTATTTGTTGTTGTTACTGATTTACTTTTCAGTCAGTTCATTGTATAGAATGTGTTATAATGTTTATTTGCCATGTAATATTTGGCCAAAGTTAATCCATCAGCTGCAAAATGTCCTATCAGAATATGGCATTATATCAGTGGCATGTTGTCGATATATTGTAATCTGATCAGTAAGATTCCTTTTGATATTGGCCTGAAAAAAATCTGTACTGGACTATATGACTGAGAGGGTCTTCAGAAGGACTTTGGGAATCCCTGTTTACCTGCTGACAGTGTTTAAGGCTAAGCAAGGAGAGGAGAAGAGGTATACTCCTGAGTCTTCATCCCTCTGCATCACTTGGATATTTAATTTCTTTATCCAATTATCTCTTCAGTTTTCTCAGTCAAGTGTGCCGAGTCTTCTGCTGCTTTCAGTATGCAGCTAAAATACCGCAAATTGCTTGATGAATTAAATTAAAAAAATGAAAGACAATTATTGCCAACGTCCTTTTACTGAACATATTTAACATTTAACTGAACACAAATGGCACCAATAAAAAGGGGTTTTCAACTGACACTCCTTCAGCTAACTCAAAAATCCCTGATGGCAATTTCACAGTCTTTCACAATGTGTTTATTGTGCAAGTTGACACTGCGATAACAATAAAAAACAACAATGCATTGTGCAGCCCTACAAAGAACCCACATTATGAATGCATTTGTAAACTTAAGCCAACAAACGTTGGGCATTTGTATTTCATAAATGACTCAAAAGATTGATCAGTTATCAAATTTCCAGTGATTATTTTTCTATCAATCAGCTGATCGTTTCACCGCTGATACACAGTCACCCTAAGCAGCGCGTGTTGTCGTGTTTGTCCACGATGGTAAAGCTCCTCTCAGCTCAGGCAGTGAGTCCAGATGTCTGTGCTCCTCTAATCCTGCCTTCCCAATCCCCCACACATCTCTCTGTTTAGCTTTTTTCAAATACACTACATGCACACACGCTCACGCCACCGTCTTTGCCATGTGCTCAAAAGCAAGAAAGCTACTCTTTCTAGATTACACAGCAGCCCCGATCCGAGTTTGATGCCCATTTGATCTTGAATATCTGCCCATACTGAGTCCTGAATACATTTCTTTACCTGGATAATACATCTGCACAGTGCATACTTCAAGTACCTTAAAGTTATTAAAATGAATCCAGTGTATATGCTTGACAATTTGATAGCTCTGCAGTGCAATACAAGAAAAATGTCTGAATCCAAACAGTTTCTTAAGTCTTTTTTTTAATTTTATTTACACAAAATAACAAAGTAAGCAAACTAAGAATATGTTTATAACACCTGTGTGATGGCAGAATACTGTTTCCATCTGATCAGAACCCCCCTATTACACAGTATGTTTAGCTGTTTGGTATTTTGTTTCTAAGTTTAATGTGTTGTTTTCCTAAAATCATACTCTTTTGCTGTTACAATTCATCCTCAAGACCTTTTATAAAGATGCACAAATCAATTTTTTCTATTAGATGCTAAATGACTTGTAGTGACGAGCCCAGGGAGAATTATCACCCAACCTGCAATTTTATGTTCAGTCTCACCGCTATATAATCAACCTCCCAGCCACAGCACACAGCCGTGTTCCCTGAAAAGACTTTACTGGCCTGCACCAAACTGCGGACAAAAGATGCTAGCGAATGTAGTGGCGCATTCAACTCCTAAAGAGCCAGACTTTTCCTTCAGGAGCTGGTGAAGACCAAAACAGAGCTGAACAGAGAGTTAATATTGAATTTCTATTCATCAGGTGGCCAGAGACACAGTTTGAATGTTTATCTGCATCTGCTGGATGTGTGCTATGACAACACTATATGTCATGAGGTTACGTGTCAGAATTGCCCCATGTTTCCCCCAGGAGGCCTAAGAACCCTATTAATGCTGCTTTACCTGTCACTGTGTAGACAAGAGAGAAACAAGCGATTTCCTGTGCCTGTTTGCACGCAGCTTGTTTTTCTCTGGAGGTGCATGCATGGTCTCACAGTTTGTGTCAGCAGGACTCCTCCTTCCTCAGACTAAGAAACAGAATGAACCAGTCATGAATAAGGACATTTGTCTCCACAGCCTCATCATGTATATGATATCAGCGAACAGAGCTTAATTGGCTAATTTAATTTGCTATAATCAAGCCTCAGAAGCAGAAGGGCATCCAGAAGGTTGCAGACAGACAGATGCTATCACAGAGTTGATTGACCTTACCTCTTGATTGTCTCGCCTCTTTCCAGAAATATTGTGCTGAATATGCTGCGATCAGACTGATGCATCATGGATCCCGAGGAGTTAGAACTGCAGAATGACTACCGTTACCGTAACTATGCGTCGGTCATTGAGAAGGCGCTGCGAAACTTTGAGTCCTCAAGTGAGTGGGCAGATCTCATATCCTCCCTGGGCAAGCTCAATAAGGTACGTTATCATGCACAGTGTGGACTCGATGAGTAGAAATAGTGTTAAAGCTAAGATCTTCATCTGGATGTCACAATAGTGTTTGCAGTTTTGCACTGTTGATGTTTTGCAGGTGTCATCTTGATAGCTGCTTTGTGTGTTTCAGCTCTCTGTTCTTAAGAAATAGTTCTCGTTTCTTCTTGAACTCTCCTTGTTATACACCCTAGTTGCTTTAGACTCCCAGCTGTTTGTTTTAGGGAATAAATGTGCCACTTTTCTTTCCCCTTACGGAACATGTGTTTACTTTGGAGTGCCTTTATGTGTTTATTCAAAAACATTAGTCCTTAAAGTACACTGATCTACAGGAAACCCCTATATGGCCAATACTAAACCCAGAAACCCAGAAATGTTGTTTCCTGTAAACATTTATGATGGAAGGCCTAGTGGATGAAATAAATTTTGGTTGCTGTGAGTTGCATGTTGGGCAATTTGCATATTTGGCAAAACAAACTAATTTGTTAATTACCAAAAAGCAAAACAATAATTTTGCTTCTGATTAACTTAGAAAGTTGACCTAAGAGACTAAGTCCATGTTTGTGATGTCCAGAAATTTACCTGTTACCATAGTGTAGTCATGCAGTGTTTCCTTATTAGCACAATCTGCATAAATTGTGTGAAAAATGGGTCAAAATTGGAAAAAAGTCGGACTTTTAGTTGACTTAGAGAGTAGTGTAGCAGTACACAAAGAAGCAGTAATGCAAAAGACAGAACGGCCACATGAGACTGGAAGTTTGTATATGAAGCAAAATTACAGCTATTTCTGTTTTTGGTATTTGTCTTTTTAAGCTCATTACGCAAATTGCCCAACATGCAACTCTTGGCAACAAACTTTTATTTCATCCAACAGGCCTATTGATGATATTTCAATCCTAAAAGTTCATAGGAAACAACATTCTGGGTCCAAGAAATTTCAACTTGACTACACAGAGAAAGCCAGAGAAAGACACTTTTCTTCTCTTCCAGTGTGCATGTGTCTGTTCCTTTGTCTTCCTGGATGGTTGTACCAAAGTCTAACTTAATATGTAAACTTTTAGGTTCATTGCCAACACATTTATTTCTGTGTCTCTTTCTTTCAGGCATTGCAGAGTAACCTTCGCTACTCCCTCCTGCCTAAAAGGCTGATAATAGGGAAGCGTCTCGCCCAGTGCCTGCACCCAGCACTGCCAAGCGGAGTACACCTCAAGGCTCTGGAGACCTATGAGATCATTTTTAAAATCATTGGAACAAAATGGCTGGCCAAGGATCTGTTCATTTACAGGTGAAGAGGCATAAATCCTTTATTACATCAGTGAGAGAGCCGGCCTCATTATGTGTGCAGCTATGTAATGTGTGTGTTTGTGGTTTCAGCTCAGGATTGTTCCCGCTGTTGGGCCATGCAGCCATGGCAGTGAAGCCTATGCTGCTGACACTGTATGAGCGTTACTATCTCCCGCTGCAGAGGGCTTTGCTGCCCAGTCTGCAGGCCTTCATAACAGGATTACTGCCAGGTCTGGAGGAGGGACTGGAAGTGTACGACAGGTACATAGCACATACTGTTTTTGTCAGAAGAAAATATCACAAACTAGTATTCTATATTTAGCTAATATTGTCAACAAATCCCAGGAAAAGACCAAACCCAACAATGAATTTATCCCGCTGATACGTTTTGTCTGTGTGTTCAAAGTTGGATATAGCTAGCTTATTTCTCTGTGGCACAGAGCGACATTGTTGTCCTAAAACAATTAAAACCTGGTCAAATAGCCACACTGATGGACTGGGTGACATGTTCCTTCATTATGTTAAAAATGGGCTCTTAAGTTTATTTTGAGTCAATCCCACAGAAAACACCCTGCTGCCTTAAATACTCGGATGTTGCAGAATGTTTATTTCAGGGTTCCTGTGGATCCTTAAATAGTCTTACAAAGCATTGAATTAATTAATATAAAATTTAGGCCTCAATTGATTAAATTAAAAGTCTTAATAATGCTAAAACATGGGAAGAAGGATTTTATGAATAGGATTTTTTGACATTGCATTGTAAAATGTAAAAATAATTGAAAAAAAAACTATTTAAAAAAACAATAAGTTTCCTAATGCCTCTTGCATTTTCATCACACATATTCTACGTAGTATAGTAGCACCAACAACATTAGTATTTTGTTTCTGGTTGTGATGCTCAGAGCAGAGGATCCACTGTCTCTTATCTAGCTGTCACTGTATCCTGGACAACAGGGGAAGTTTAAATTCAACAAAATTGGCTATTTAACCGAGACTTGTCTGGTGTCTTTTATGCAAAAATGAAATAAGAATAAGAAATAAATCAAGCTCAGCACAATGGGAATTAAGGCAGTGGAATCCCACATGTAGAGTGAGAAACACTTTTGGTATGAAAACTTACCAACAAGTGGCCAATATTTCCCAGTTGTGTTCCACCCTCAACTCTGCCACAGGACAAAAAAGTTGTGATTTATGTTAAACTAAATATTTGGGGAAAATCATACCTTACCCTGAATAATGAAGGTCTGTTCATGTTTTGTTACCCCTCAGTTTTGGTTATTCTAAAATTGATCTTAAAGTCATTATGAATGGCATTTAAAAAAGTCTTAAAAAGTCTTAGATATAATTTGCCTTTAGCTGTAAGAGCCCCGTATTAATCAGCAAGTGAAAACAGTCTTACAATATGCAGTTTACTCCTGTCCCAGTGACCTTTGCTAAAAACTGCAGTGCCCAGTTGTTTTTAAACTACTTTTTGTTATTCTGAAAGTTAGTGATGCATTACAGAAGGAACAGATGGGCTTGGGGCTGAGAGCCGCAGACCGGGCAGGGAAGTGAGAAAGTAAAGAGAGATGGACAGTCTTGGTTTTCTCGTGGGATTTGTTGGCAGCCTTTTTCGTGACAGTATAATACTTTGCCAACAGTACAGCGGCTACAGAGTGATTCAGCTAGTGTGGGTACCCTGGAACATTGGGGTTTATTTTTAGTTGATCTGGCAATCTTTACTGTTAATGTTACACTAAACATACACAGTGGTGGATGTAGACAGGAGGCGAGTTTGTATTTACAACTTTCTACAGAAGTACCCGAGCACCAAATATGCTGACACAGACTTGCTCTAGGTGCTTTTCAGGGTAATTTTGGGTGAGTCAGTCGACCTGTTAGTGTTGTATACTGCCTAAACAGTACTGCAATACAGACACGAGAGGATTTTGATCAGAATTGATTGGTGTGACATCACTAACCACAAGGTCAGCCTGCCTATCAGAAATATAGATTTATTAGTGGGTGTACTGCTGAATGAGTTGTTATCATTTTGTCCTCTCTCTGTGTCCAGGACTGATGCGTTGCTGCTCAAGTTGTCCCTGTTGGTGGGTCAGCAGGTGTTCTATGGTGCGCTGTGGGGTAGTATGCTGGTCACCCCCATGGTGCGACTGCCCGCTTCGGTCTTTATTGTCACTCATTTTGACTGCATGGCTTCTGTGCGCCAGCAATCATACATGCTGGGCTACGACCACAGACAGGTGGTGAGTGTTATTGCACTTATGGATTACCAAGCACATTTAATAATTCTGGGGTTATTTTTGAATTGTGGACATATTTTAGTCATGTTTCACTTCAGTACCACAGTCTGCTTCGTCATCAACTTTTATCATCTAAACGTCTGTTGACTTCTGTCTGTCTTCAGATAAAGTCAGTGTGTCTGTCTCTGCAAGATACAAACGTCCTGGTGCAAAGGAACATGCTGGAAATCCTGCTCTTCTTTTTCCCCTTTGCTATATGCATGGTAAGTGCACACACACTCACACACTACAGGTTTATTTTTTCATTCAGTTCACAAAAGCGCGCACATGCAGATTATCAAAAGACTAGGTGCTGGACAAGAGATGATCCAAGAAAAGAAAAAAACAAAGCCTGCACACTTGATTATGCTGCCATGAATATTAAATATAACCTTGGTGTTAATTATATCAAAAATTCATGGGAGCATAATCTAGTGTGCTAGTGTTTTTTTTTTCATTAAACCCATATTTAACCAGGTAACTCCTGTTGAGATCATCAATCTGTTTTTCAAGGGAGACCTGAAAAGACTAGTAAAGAGTTTTTTTTCCATTTCTACTCCTTAAATCACTCTGCAAACATAATTAGATTCAGTTTATTTAGGGAGAAAACAGGAATGATCCTTTAGTTACAATTATATGCAAACATATGTTGCTGCTGCTTGAAAATACTGTGTATTAGTTTCATAAATTGTTTCCAGTACTACCTCTTTACGCTCTTCCTTTCTTTTCTGTCCTGTCATTATGCTCATTATTCTTTCCTGTTGTTCCTCAGACCAACTGTTACTGTGTTGTGTTGGTTTAGGACCCAGAGCAGGCCGGTATCTCTATGACTGGTAAAGATATGGTGACCGTGGTGTCCGCAGCCTCACTAACTCTACTCCGCAGAGACATGTCCCTCAACAGACGCCTTTACGCCTGGCTCCTAGGTGATAATCATTGTAATATCCTTTAGTAATGAGTCAACACTAACTTTCCCAGTTTATAATGTTTGCTTGTATGTATGTATTTTTTCAGGGACTGATAAAAAAGGATTCATGGTGGCACCACACCCCACCCTCTCCACGACTATGGAGGAACACACGTCGTTCTACTTCAACACCTACTCCAAAGATTTCCTTGTGCAGGTAACTCACTCATGTGTTGGCACACAAAAAATAGACATTTGCATATTTAATGTAATGTTATTTGTCAATGTTTTTAAAGCAAAAGTTGGAGATTTTGGGAAATATGCTTGTTTGCTTCCTTGCTGAAAGTTAGAGGCCGAGATCGATACCACTCTCGTGCTTGTGTATGAAGATACAGTAATTAAAGCTACAGTGATTACAGTGATTAAGGAAAAAAAATCCACCTACGAGTACCTCTAAAGCTCATTAACGAAGACGTGATATACCATTTGTTTAACCCATAAAAAAAGCAGAAATGTAAAAATAACAAGTTGTGGTTTCACAGGGGGTTTAAAATATTTAAAAAATATTTATTTATTGATACATATCCATTCTGAATATTTAAGATTGTTTCAATACTCATTTTCTGCATTATAAATACACTGGTACCAGCCGCGCTTTCTCACTCTGATACTAACCAAAAAAGGAAAAATCATCGTTGTCATGTTATAGCCTTGTTATTTTTATCTTTGAATAAAAATTCTAACTTGTAGTACGCCCTCAATGTCAATTTTCCCCATGGAATGAAAAATTGTGTCTAATATCAGTTTATTATAAACTTTTGTGACAAGTATCGTGACAAGAGGTAGTCCTGCAACTAACTTCTGTCTAACTCTCTTCAAACAAGCATATTTCCCAAAATATCTAGCTAAACTAAACTAACAAAATGTCTTAACAAGCTATTTCTGTAAAAATTTTAAATGAAAGTGTACATTTCAGAGAGGAGAGTAAATTAGAGGAAGTGCAACTCACTTGTCACATGTTGGTCAGGTGTCTGTTTGAACAGTGTACAAATGTATGTTTGTCACTTGTTTGTCTTATTCTTGTCTGTTTGTTTCTGTGACCTCAGGCTCTAATTAACATCCTCAAACAAAAGGATATGGAGAGCGACCCAGAGAATGTGACTGGGCACCTCAGGCCCTTTCGCATCATCATAAGTCTGCTTGATAAACCGGAGATAGGTAGGCAGCACTGAGCAGTACATAACCACACATCAAAAAGATCAGGTCAGGGTTAATTTGGTTGCAGCTGGCTATGCAAACACATTTATCATTTAAAAAAAAACAAAAAAAAACATGATCACAAAATGCAACAATCTGGACAGATAACAGGGAAAATGGTACAAATTTTATGTAGAAGACTGCAGGAAACAGCTGAATGTTAAATACATAGAGTGCATAGGTGAGGAGATCACATGCAATTCAGGCTACTTATTTCTGTGCAAACAAAAAAGTCTTTTTATCTCTTGCCATCTGAGCAGGAAGTCTCAAAAGCAGTGGTTACACTTGTCTTTTCAATGCAACTTTTGTCATCCAATTATGCCAGGATGCATGAATTGTCAAGTCTGTGCATTCCAAGATCAGATCTTACTCTTATTGGAATCTGATCATATGGACATCATGCCAAAGTGGTATAGCTAGAATTGAGTTCAGATTTCAGTGAGGTTTAAACAGGATGTGGGCACGATTTGGGCATGTTAATTAAATGTGACTTTCTCATGCTGTGAGCGAGACCAAAGTGAAGACCAAGGCTGGAGCAGAGGTGCATTAAGAGTCTGTGGTCTGCGACTCTTAATCTAACATTTTACTGCTGCTGTGTCGGTTTGGACTCTTCCTCCCTTCGGTATTAGTATATTTGTTACTAATTTGGTTGTGAACACATTTCACAGAAGTCATTATTCATTTATTTTGTTATTAAAAGCTTTTATTGTGAAGCAGCAAAATAAGGAGATGATAAGTTTTCATTTGCAATAATTTAACATGACTCCTCTACAGCTAAAAGCAAACTTTAAACAGTAAAATAATGCCGCTATCTGAAAGTGCAAACAAGGGCAACCATTTACTTATCAGTTTTGCACTCATGACAACAAACCACAATAACCACAAAAACCACAATCACTGTGCGTTCAGGCTGGTCTCACTGAAGCACCGTGTGCAGACACAGATGAGCTCTGATCTGGCGTATCTGATTACAAAAGTCGCACTGAAAAAAGAAGTGTAACCACAGCTAAAGCCAACATTGTAGCACACACATTAAAAGAGTTAGTTTTTCTCAAAATATAGAAATGGTTTTGGACCGTTTTACATTTGGGTGTAAGCTCAGCTTGTTGTCAAACATGATACTCAACTTCATTCCCTCCCTTTCAGTTTGGCGTTGTGTGCCGACTTCTCATGTTCATTATCACGTCCTAGGGTTTAGATCAATCAATTCAGGACCTCCTCCACCATGGCGAAGTTGCCAACTAGTGGCTTATGACCTAGTTCCTCTCCTTCCAGGAGGCTTAGTACAGAATCATCATCAAATTTAATAATATGTCTGTTCTAGTATTTACTTTTGACTGCTGTTGAGCTCTCATACATTGTGACCGGTCTATGAAAAAGTCTAAAATCCATCCAGTGATATTAATGTCAAGACTGAGATTGAAAAGGAGTGTTTCTGCAAGCAGATGGGGCTGAATACCAAATTTCTTGATCCACCACTCTTGCTTAATGTCTCAGCTTTAATTCTCAGCATGTTTCACTGTGATAATGACAATGTTTCTGTGCAGGTCCAGTGGTCTTGAGCAGTGTGTTGCTCGAGGTGGTTCGAGCCTTCCACCGCTACTGTCATGAGATGGTGGGGAAGGAAACCAGCTCAGGGCTCTCAGGCAACCAGCTGGCCAGGTGACAGCGACAGATGCTCAGATATTCATTTTTGAATACAATTGTGCCTGAAAATGGCTGACAGGGAATAAAAATAACACTTTTCTTATTTTTCTTAAAACAGCAAGATAAAGGAGAATAAGAATGCATCGGAAATCATAAAGACGGTGAATATGCTCGTGAGCTCCATGAACAGTGAATACCTGTGGGAGTATATGACCCGGCGCTTCTGCACTTCTCTCAGGTATTGCAGCCTTATTTATAAATGGGAATTATACATGTAAAATTTTTTAAAAAGAGCAGTATTTTGTGCTAAAAAATGTAAGATTACAGGGGAAATTTACATTAACATAGTTTGCAGTAAAGCTTGCTTACAACAATAACATTAAAGAAAAACAGTGGGTGAATTAAATTATTTGGCTCTGTGCAAATGAACTATGCCACAACTATGTTCAACACGAGTGAACTTTCCCTGTTTAACCTAAATAATCAACTGACAAGGATCACTGTTTTATTTCTTCACAGTAACAAAGATGACCCACCTATGCCTCCTCAGCAGGATCTCAATCACCCACCTCCGTCTGTCACAGAAATGTCCAATCTCATCATTTTCCTGCTCGATGTTCTTCCTCTGGTAAACAACTCACACACTTTCTCACTATTGAGTCTCCCCTTTGAGGAACAAAACTGATGCTAATATTTCTTAAAAATCTAGATTTGCCTTAAATCTTTGGTTAAATGTTGACTTTTTGGCAAAATTCAGCAAATACTACAATTTTAAACAAATTAAAAAACAAATTGGGGTTTGTTTTTTTTGTCAAAAACAGTAAGCTTTATTTTATTGACCTTTTTTTGCATCCCTCCAGTACTCCGTTAAAGTTCAAACAAATATTGACTATTACTCAGCGCTAGTTGAGTCTGAGTCACACACACACCTAAAGAAATTTGTATACACAAATTGTGTTTTGCATATTTATTTTTTTCTCCCTCAGGAGCTTCATGCTGACATCCAGTCCCAGTTCCTTCCTGAGATGCTTGGCACCATGCTGCGGACGCTGCACGGCCAAATGGAGTTTGTAAGCCTGGAGGATGTCACACAGAGTCTACGCGCCTGCTTCAAGGTCCTGAGTAAGATCCAGATGCCTGTGGCTTATATGGACGGAGAGGCGGAGGCACAGACAGACGAGATGGAGTTACTGTCACCTGAGGAAGAGAGCAAAAAGACTCAGGTTAGACATTTTATAGTCTATGCCAATGTGCTTTACTTTTAAGTTTGATGTTTGACTGTTCCTTATCATATAAATTACTCTCCAGGATATAGAGGGGGATAAAGATGGCAGTGTTGGTCAGGTTAATGGTCACCTTGGAGATGAAGAGCCAAACAGAGATGGAGGAGACGAGGCAGAGCCTGCAGATGGTGTTTACCCAACGCTCAGGTCTGAAGACAGCGGATTGGGCATCAGCGCCTCACCATCAGAGCAGCAGCTCCCACCAGGGATGGGGATGGGTGAGGAGGGAGACGGAGTTTGCAATGAAGGTGAAGGTGTGTGGAGGAGGGGTGGCACTGTAGACACCATGACCCAGTGTCTGCAGGACATATTGGCCTTCATAGCTACAAGGTAACTCACTAAATCATTATCAAAGTAGCAAAGCAATAACCTACATGGATCTCCTTCATTATGTGTGATTTCCAAATATTTTAACTCCTACCATGTTTCAGATACCTGCTGGTGCAGGTGGAGGATGTCGGGGGACCAGAGGAAGAACCCCGGCCTGTCCTAACTGCTGTTCCTGTGGATCAGAAGACATTGTTGCCTGGCATAGGTGGACGTGAAATTAAAGACAAACTGTCTGAACTGTTCACTCCACACAAGCTTAAAGCTGAGCCAACACCTGACACCCCGCCCTTAGCAGCCCCAGTGGAGAAGAAAAAGGAGCGTGGGCATGTAGGGGGTCTGGACTGGGCTGCTGGCTATATGCCCCGCAGCAAGGCTGAGATCTCCGAGGCCTGTCGACAGGCCTTCACCGCCACTTGCCACCTGCTGCTAGAATGCACCACCTTCCCTGTCTACCTGAGCGAAGAGGAGACTCTGGTTCTCCACACAGAAATGTTTGACACCACAGGTCAGCACATAGATGCTATTTTTGCAGCTGAGTTAAAACCGTTTGCTCTCTGGCTTGCTGTACATAAAGGGAGGCATGCATCTGTATTAATGGGGAGGTCTAGCAGCAGTCTAACAGCACCATAAATTATACTAATAACAGAAAGAAACAAAACGATCCATTTAATATCAGTATTTTAGCTTACTGATTTTTGATTCAGCTCTGAATATAAAGATGCTGACATGTTAATGGTGGAGTGATATTTTTCGTGTACGCTGTCATGGAGATTTGATATGTCTAGTTTACCATTCAGATTGCCGGTCGGAACTACTTGTTGTATACTTTAAGTTAATCAGAGGTAATTTTTGTTTTCCACAGGTGGTGATGTCGACAGCCTGCCAGCATGGTTGAGGTCCTTGATGACGCTGTGCTGCCTGTCCAGGGACTACAACATCCAGCACACTGCAGTGGCGTCCCTGTTGGAACTCATCAACCACTCCCAGTCCTTAGCACTGGTCATCCAGGACAAGCATAGACGCTACCAGACGTCTGACTCCAACCCTCTGAGTGGGCGGCTGCAGATGGTCACTTTGCCGCCCATCTCCCCTGCTTTGCTCTGTGCCATAGAAGAGAACACAGATTTCTATCAGGTTAGCTTATTAAGGGTAAAATGTTTGTGTAACTCAATGCTGCAGTGTAAATGCAGTATTCAAGATGGTGTTTTTTGTTGCTGTGATGCAGAGGGTGTCCCAGGTACTGTGGAACCAGCTGGACACAGAGCGCAGAGAGCAGCATATTTCCTGTGTGGAACTCTTTTACAGGCTTCACTGTTTGGCTCCATCAGCGTCCATCTGTGAAGACATCATCTGCCAGGCGCTTTTGCACAAAGACAAGGTGTGTATGCCTGCACACACGCTGAACTACAATTTGTTCATTCATTTTAATGTTCTCCCAGCATCTTCTACATGTGTCAGTTTAACTGGGACACATAAACTGAGCTACAAGGAAATGTGATGAGTTGTTTTTGTCTGCCCCAGTCTGTTAGGCTGGAAGCACTGCACCGCTTTTCAGTCCTGTGGCACCTGACCCGGGAGATCCAGAACACCAGGACCATGTCTCTCAACCGCTCCTTTGACCGGTAAGTATATGCATAGTAGTTGATAAGTGGTGAAAAATGGAGGGTGATGTCTTTATTAATGTATATCACTGTGTCTCAGGCCTAGACCACATGTACACAGGTATTTTTAAAAACTGGATTTTCCCCTTCTTGGTTCTCAGAAAATTTCCCATCCACACACACACTGTTATAAATATATCTTTGTCCAAATAAAAAAAACATAGATGCCAATATAACCATAACCCTAAAGCACAAAGAAGAAAATGTTAGTCAGTCAAAGCCTAAAAAAAAGGCTATTTCCAGAAGTGTACCTGAAGCAGTGACCTCCTAGCACATTTTGACGTCTCTGTTCATCAGTGCAGTGGAAGAGTAACTGTACATTTATGTGTAACGATGTAAAAAGTCCTGTTAGCAAGGTTAGAAGCAGCACTATTTCCGCCCCATCCCGCATTGCATGAACTGTCGCCTCATTTTTGATGCCCCATTGAGGAGATAAAGGTGCACTCTCTGACATTACAAGTCCAAATCTTAGATGGAGTTTTCATGCAGTTTGCCTGTATAGAAAAGGCCAAAATGCATAGAAAAAGCTAATTTTTCAAATATGTGTGAATAAGGCCTTGGTGTGTACATGTGCCAGTGCTCCTCTGATTTACCTGCTACACAAGGAGGCATTAGTGTCAGAGCTGCAAAGTGGGAAGTAGTGCAACAAATTGGGAAAAATTAAACTTGATGCAAATGTCCTTTAATATACTGACTGGTATTTCAGATGGAGGGATTGTACTTCACAGCAAATATACAGCAATTTAAAATGGCCCAAATGCTAACTCTGAGTATGTAAAATCTGAAGGAAGGTATCATGAGTTACATGATAAGTAATGTGTTTAAAAACTGCAGATTAAGTAAGATGTAACACATAGCCTGATTCTTCGTATCCATAAATCCAACTGAGAAACACTGACCAGTTTTGAACTACTTTGATTAAGGTGTGATTTTCCTTTGATTTCAGGTTCCTTTATTTACTTAATCTGACTGTTGGAGTGTGTGTCTCTCTCTCAGGTCTCTGTGTGTTGTGGTGGACACTCTGAGCTGCACTGATGGCTCAATAAGTGCAGCAGCTCAGTGCTGGCTGGTCAGGGCTCTTTCTCTCGGTGACGTGATTCGGATCCTGGAGCCTGTTCTGTTGTTGCTGCTTCACCCCTCCACTCAGCGCTGCTCCATTCAGAGCATCAAACAAAATCTCACCGCTGGTAAGTGCATCTTCCACAGCACATGTCATATAGTGAATAAAATTCCATGTCAGTGACTTAATAGGTTTGGCTGTATGTGTGTTTTGTTTTGTCTCGTAAAGGCAACCTGAAAGGTCTGAGCAACCGAAGTCGAAGCTCCACCAAAACTTCTGGGACATCTGCGAATGCCATGGCAACAGAGGTCACCACCTTAAATCTCATGAACGTTGTTGACCGGGAATCCCTGTGGGCAGAGTTAGACAGTGTCCCAGAGTCGGGGAAACTACCGGACCCTTTAGTGGTATCTAGGAGTGAGAGTGAAGAGACAGTCGAGGAGGAGCAAAGAGAGGAGGAAGAGGATGAAGCAGAGAGTGAACACACTGAGTCAGCTGACACTAGCGGTGCTCAGGTTTCCACTGAGAACTCCAGCTCCGGCTCTGTCCCCTCCAACAGCGTCGACGAAGGAGGCATGGTCAATGGTCTGCGGAGGACAGAGTCTGAGCACACACAGGCGTCTGATTCACTGTCAAGTGAGGATGAGGAGGATCTGGAGCTGGAGGCCATGGCCAGGTCTCGCCTTTTAAAACAGGAGCGTGAGAAGAGAGAGGCCATCGACTCTCTGTTTCGCCACGTGCTTCTGCATCCTGTGGCGGGAGGCTGGCGCCATCTGCTCCAAGGCTTGGCACTGCTAGACAGCCTGCTCAGGAGCAGCGCTGAGTGCCCTCTGGTGGACGCTCTCTCCTACACCTCTCTGGACACAAGCTCTGCTGCACATTTAAATCTCGTCTCCAACCTTCTGCAGCGCCACCAACAGGCTCAGGATGGTCACGGCTTCTATGGCTGCTTGCTTTCCCCGTCCTCCACCCCCTCTGTGCCGCCATCCCTGCTCATTGAACTGCTGGTGTCTTTGTGCCTGCGATTCCTGCGCTCCCATTACCCCTCCTATCTGAGCCTGGGTCCTCTTGACCTACAGGGAAACAGGGAGGTGCAGGTGAAGAGTGTGGAGGTGCTGACCCGGATGGTGAACCAGCTTGGCTGCAAGGTACGGGGACAAGAGAGCAATGGGGCCAGTCTGGAGCCCATCCGCAGACTCCTTTCAGAATGTAAAGTGCAGCAGTACGCCCTGCTAACACTTTCTGCATCCATGTATGTGAGCCAGAGGGGGACAGATAAAGGGTCACCCAAGGGTCTGGAGCTGCTGGATGAGCAGGGAGGCCTGTCAGAGGAAAGTCTGGTGAATCTTGGAGCAGGAAGCGGACAGGAGCAGTACCCCTTACAAATGGAATTACTGAAACTCCTCCAGGCTCTCATAATCCTGGAGTACCATGTGTGGCCCGGGGGGATAGTCTCAACAGCTGGGTCAGGTGGAGCATCTGCCCAACCCATGGAGCCTCGGGAATCACCAACAGCTACTACCCCGCTTGCTCGAGAGTGGCAAACTGCAGTCCTTTTTCAGCAGTCCATCAAGGCAGCGCAGTATGTCCAAAGTCACCCCATCACAGCCCAAGGGATGTTTGTTTCTGCTGCAGCCAGGGCTCTGCAGCCACAGTACGGCTATGGCATGCACCCCCACTGGGTGTCACTGCTGTGCACCTGTCTGCCATATTTGGGTCGCTCATTAGGCATCATTGTGACTCCGCTCATTGGCCAGATCTGCAGGAACTTGGACGAGCTGGTCAAGCTCTGCGAGCATGATGGAGGAAAGACAAATCAGAGGTAGACTGAGCACCACTGAAAACACAGACACATGCTGACGTAGTTTTGTCTACTGTAAAGATTGGACAGCATTATTTTATTTAACCAGATACCAAGCAATTGAAATAAAATCTCTTTTTATCAATTATGACCTAGCCAAGAAGCCTTTAAAGTTGAAAAAACTGTTATCCACATATCAAAAAAAAAAGAATGTACACAAATAATTAAAAACACCCACAGACAAAAGGTATAAATTAATGCTATAATTATTGTGCTTTGTAGCAAGAACAGTTTGTGGTTAGGACCTCTGTTAACTTTTGTTTCAAGCTCGGTTAGTAAGATGATGGAGTCTAGATTGAGTCTATCCTGCATGTCATTCCAAGACCAAGATCCATGATACAGTAGACTTCTTTTCCCAGCGTCAGGCCTCATGGGTGGCACCTTTGGACAAGGACAGTTATTGGGTATAAGATTGAAGGTGTTTTGGAAGAATAGAAACTTAAAGCATATGTACATGGGTATAAAGGCCTAGACTATAGACTATATATGTGCAGTGATGAATTCTGTTGGCTGAGTTTGTCATATGTCTTAAGATTTTTCATTTTATTTTATCTGATTTTTTTTTTTTTTAGATTAGATTAATTCAAACATGCAAAATAAATAAAACATATAAGTGAGAAAACAAAACCAGAATGCACAGTAGACATTTTCAGCAACTAGCATAAGTCATTCATGTCCAACAAAAAGTAAGAAGAAGTGAGTACTTATCAAAGCTTAACCCTTTTTTATATTTTGATGGTGTTCACCATGCACATCTTGATCAAATCAAACAAAAATTAAACGTTCAAGATAAAACAAGAACAGTTCAATCTGATAAAAACACACACATACCCTAAGTGTGCCAAAATGTTGGGAAAAGCAAATCTGTGAGGGTTACCACCACAGTCTGTGACAAGAAAGGCCTGACAACAGAAGTTTGGGAGAAGAGAGAGAGAAACATGACATGTTTGTTATTTTAAATGTTAAGGGGTGACATTCAGGTCTCTCTCTTAACATGTAAGATTTTATGTCAACCAATAGTCAAACTCACAAAATAGCCATGACCCATATCAAAAGTAAATAGCCGTGGAAGAAAATTTTCCACTTCACAAGCACAATCAAACAGTACAAAGACAAACTGCTTAGTTTGCCAGTATTATTAATAATTTAAGAAGATTATAAGTGTAAGTGTGCTTGTGTATATTGTGGTAAATGTGACATCACCAGCAGCAGCCATCAATTGCCAAGAACCCCAAATTCTGTCCTTTAAATTGTAGCTGCACATATTTTTTGGCTTTGCGACAAAGCTAATTTGATAGATTAAAAAAAATACAGTGAGGACACTTTTGTGCTTTAAGTGTTGTTGTATTTTGATGTATGTTTCTGTCTTCTGATCAGCCTGAGTGGTAGGAGGGAAAACATTGCGCCTGATTACCCTCTGACTCTGCTAGAAGGCCTGACCACCATCACACACTATTGTCTGCTGGACAATAAGAGGGTGAGGAATGAGGCACACACACATAAACATAAACACACAGATGTGTCATATGTAAGAGAATGTCATCACCCTTCTTCTTCCTCTTTCTCTCTCTGTCAGTCCTTTGTTGCTTGTGATCCTGTGGATGTCCGTAACGCACGCAGCGCTGTGATCGAGGCACTCCCGCACATGCTCAGTAGCATGACATTGTTATGGAGGGTGGTCATGAGAGAAGAATACCAGAGACGTGTATCTGACACAGCACAGAGCAGCAGACACACCTCTACCTCTGTGTACTTCAAAAGCACAAAGGTGTGTGTTACAGACGTGCATATTTTCTGCATTTTGTTTATGCCAGCACAAATGTATGTACTAATAGTTCAGTTTTATTTATGTATGTTTGGTGCATTTTTAGATTTTACGGCAGCGGATACTGGAGTTTCTGGTCCCACTAACTGGGCAATATGGGATTCAGCTCATGGCTTCACTGGGAGCAGTGTGGAGCAGCAGAAAGAGTAAAAGGAGACATAAAAACCAAGTAAGACCTGCAGTTTTTAAAAAAAAAACCCCAGAAAGGACACAGTCACATCTATCTGGCTGAAAGGCTTTTGAGCACTTTTTGACATCATTATATTCCCGTCTTCTTTAGGTTTTACCTGTAGCCAGTGAGTCTCGTCTCACCATCGTGGCTCTGGTGAAGTCGCTGCACACCTTGCACACAGATACCATCCTACAGCTGGTCAAGGAGGTGGTGAAAAAACCACATCAGATCAAAGGAGAACAGGTATGAAGACATACATGCACAGCTGCTCAAAACTTGTACTCTTGAAGCAGGGTTCCCATGGTCATGCAATTCCTGGTTAATAAATTTAAAAAAATATTTTCCAGGCCTGGAAATTGTTTGGAACAAACTGAATATTTTAAAAAAAGTTTTGAATGTACATTGTTTCGGCTATTGTTGAAAATATTTTCGATATGCTACTCATTTAAAATCTAGTGCTGCACTGCATGACAGTTATATTGTCGCTAGTATTACGTGATACACTTCAGCATATGCAGCTAGGTGGTGGCAGGCATGGCTAACGTACAAGTAAAGTTAGCAAGCACCAGCACATTTCTTTATCCCAAATACCTGGGAAGTGCATGTTTAATAATTGATGGTTTCCGAACGACAAATATTTCACATGGCTAATGAAAGACGCACGTCCTTAGCCTCGCTGAGCAGAATAGTGGCCAAATGTGTGTGTACCTCTACACACTTGTGGATTTGGGTTAAAATATTGTAGAAAAGTTGTTGAAAAGTTTTGAAAATTAACAAGTAAAACTGCGTGGGAATCCTGTGGAAGTTTCTAAAGACAGTTTTACTCAGTTGTTGTAACATTTTCTACTTTTTTTCACTGTCAGAAGTCAACTCTGGTAGATATCCCCATGTTACAGTTCAGCTACGCCTATATACAGAGGTAAGTAGGAAATACACCATAGGTTTAATATTACAAACAACTAATAAAAAAAAAGATAATATTAAAAAAAAATTCTATAATTCTATAAATGCTCACTTTTATAACAATTTCTGTTTCCGTTTGCAGCATTTCAGCTCAGACTCTGCAGGAAAATGTGGCTCCTCTCCTCAGTTTGTTACGGGAGTCTGTTCAGCTCAACCTGGCTCCACCTGGACACTTTTTGTTGCTGGGGTCAGTTTTCACACATTCAGCGCTTCTTCCATACTCTGATTCGCTGTAGTAGTACTTCCGATTACAGAATAGTCTTACATAGACACTATTAGGGCATACACACCAGAACAGCTCAGCAGACAGGTCAGACAAACAACACCAGTGGTCATATTTCATTTTGTGACTTTAGCAATAATTGGGCTGCTGGTTAGTAATGTTTGCTGGTTTCATTAAGAAAATATGACTCTCATAAATGGTTTCTGTCTTGCAGAATACTCAACGACTTTGTCAACAGGCTCCCCAACCTGGACAATAAGAAGGACACTAGAGATCTGCAGGTATGACATATTGCTGTAGCTTTGATAGAGGTAGTGAATAAGTACATGTGAGGTACTGTGGCAATAATTATGGTGACATCATCGTGCAGGAGGTGACTCAGCGGATCTTGGAGGCAGTGGGTGGGATCGCGGGGTCCTCTCTTGAGCAAACCAGTTGGCTCAGCCGCAGCCTGGAGGTCAAAGTTCAGCCACAGGTGTGCGCTGAAGCAGAGGAACCTGATGACGCAGACGTGGACGGTGACCATTATGGTAAGTTATGACAAATACACACATGCATGACCTCATCTGCAATTCCTATCCACTGTCTGAGAGAATAAACCCGGGGGTTCAATAAAGCTCTCAGTCAGATTGTAAGTACAGCTTACAAATCAGTACTGTTGCCATGGAAACTGGTCTTAGTATTCTTTGGATGGCCACAACTTTCTCTTTTACTTGGTCTTAAAATTTGACCTGAGAGTTGAGACCTGCCCCCATGATCCATGGAAACCCAGAGGCCCAGCTGTCGCAGTAGCTCCATACACCAACTGGAAGTAGCATTGCAGCTTTAAAGGGATACTTTGCCAAATTTCAACCAGCTTTGTGTCATAACAATGTGGGTAATATGTGTTAATGAACCACGATCAATTTCCCTCCAAATTGTCATTGTAGCACCAATATCAACAGTATTTGCATCTTTCTGCTGCATCGCCATCCCCGTATTATGAAAAGACCATCTTTAAGCTCTAATATTTGTAATATGCCGAGTGTTTCAGATGTGAGTTTATTGTCATACCGTATATGAATGGGTAATGAATCAAAGGAGAAATCTGAATAACGATGTGGAGAAACATAGGAAATGGACATTATACCGTCCTATTTTGCCCTGTGATATGTGCAAAAAATGCAGAGCTTGATTTGGGTAAGATGAAAAGACCTGATTGACTTCATTCAGTTTAATTCAGTTCATTTTTGGGGTTCGGATGGCAGGAACTTCCATCTTCTCAAGAGTTAGTTTAGCTTAGTTATGAGCAATGACTAAAGTGACATTTTTCATAAAGATCTATGGGAACAGTACAGGCTAGAACACATGACTTGTACAGTGAGAGGGTCAAGATGGGCCCGTTATGCTGTCTGGGGCATTTTTGGCATAGTTTGGGGCTAATTGTCTGCTTACAGGAAAGGGTAACTTTAAATCAGTACAAAATTATTATGACTCATCCCCTCTATTCTTTGATACATTTCTATCCTACTTATCACCTTTTTCTACTTATGCACGTTTCTCCCTTCTGTTATTATAACAAGCTTGTTCAACAGTCATCAGTGAACTCACTGCTCCTCATGTCCTGATCTCTTTTTCAGAGTCAGTGGCTCAAGCCAGCACCATGGTTTCGTCTTCAGCTCCCTCAGTTTACAGCGTGCAAGCTCTTGTACTCCTGGCTGAGGTGAGGTTTTATTTATCGAAAGAGAGTAAATGGACGAATCTTTGTGTGCTTGTCTTGTTTAACACATTTTCTCACTCTGCAGGTCTTGGCACCTCTTCTGGACATGGTTTACCGCAGTGATGAGAAGGAGAAAGCCGTTCCTCTCATTTCTCGGCTCATGTACTATGTTTTCCCCTACCTGAAGAACCACAGGTAACTTTTGTTGCAGGACTATTTTGAATCTAACAGCTTTTTGGTCTCAATAGGCTACCTCTAACTTGAGCTTTCTCTCCTGTAGTGCCTACAACATGCCCAGCTTTGAGGCAGGTGCTCAGCTGCTGAGCAGTCTAAGTGGGTATGCCTATACCAAAAGGGCCTGGAGAAAAGAGGTCTTTGAGCTCTTTATGGACCCTCTCTTCTTCACCATGGATGCCTCCTGTGCTCACAGGTTAGTATATTTATTTAGCTATTTTCAGTGAAAATGAAGTGCAAAAATTACCATATGACTCCTATCACAATTGCAGTATTTGCCACAATTATTGCAATTTCATTTTTTTTGCATATTGTGCAGCCCTAATGCATGCTTTTCTGACTCAGCAGTTTGAGAATGTTCTGGTTTATCACGGGTTTTGATACATTTCTGTGATGCTTTTTCTCATCTTTGTCGCTTTGCATTGAGGCAATTAAGTTGTGAGAGATGTGACAAGCTCACAGCTCTGGCTGGAAAAGCACCAGTGTTCATACCATGTCTAAAATTAAATTAAAATGTATCCAGCTGCATCTCTATGAAGACATATTTTGTCATATTTAATTGTCTAAGGACTCCCTTTGTTCTCTACAGTTGGAAATCCATTATCGACCACCTGCTGACTCACGAGAAGACCATGTTTAAAGACATCATGAGTGAGTACAGCCTCTAACAAATGTTTGTGGTGCTGTAAAGATACAGTAATAATCTAAAGATGAGAGCTTATCTGTGAAAAATAGGGTTAATTGGTTACTTTGAACGTCTAGATAATAAAATGGATATAATGAAGAAGTATTGCTTAAGAGATGTCAGGAAACATGTACATAATGGTGGGGAGAGCTAATGGAGGTTGTAAAAAATATCATTTTATAAATAACAGAAGAGATAAACCTCCAAGTATTCACAGATGGACAGGTACAGTTCAGACAAGAAGCCAAATAAAAATAGTTTTCAAACCAGCACAGACAAAATGTCACCTTTGAAATAGGGGTCGACAGATTATCGGCCTAGCCAATTATTCGGGCCAATATTTGGCATTTTTCAGATTATCTGTATCGGCATTTTATTTTAATGATTGCCGATAAAATTAGATAATTAAAAGTGCAAAGAAAGTGTCAGCAAGGGATGAACTTTAACTTTAACCATAGGGAGCTATTTTTATTTTTATTTATTTATTTTTTAATTTAAATTTTCACTTAACTTAATTTAAATAAAAGTTGCTCGGAACTTGCAGTATATGATGTTTAACGCTTCAGTTGTGATTAACAATTTGCTAAAGGCATTTAAATACAATTTTGTGTTAGAGTTTGTTTTATTACAACTTCTACATTTTAACAGAAGGATCTTCATTTTTTATTGTAAATGCATATTGTTTCCAAATATCAGCAGTTGGTCTCATTAACTACTAATAATTTGTATTAGCCTTGAAAAACCAAAATCGGTGGACCCCTACTTAGAAATTGTGGTGTCAGACTACAGTCATTTTGATTACATGTATCTGCTGTTAACCTGTATGTGTTTGTGCTGTAGGCATGCAGAGTGGCTCCCTGAAACTGTTTACCAACGTAGACCAAAAACCCATGCTGCTGAAGCGCCAGGCATTCGCCATGTTCAGCGGAGAACTCGACCAGTATCATCTGTATCTGCCCCTCATCCAAGGTGGGTTGCTGTTACTGGACGTTCGTATTGATTTTTATGTAATGATGTTTCTCTTAGTGGTAGAAACGCAAACTTCACTTCCTCTCCTTTCAGAGCGTCTCACTGAGGCTTTGCGGATGAACCCTAGCCCTGGTGTTTTAGCCCAAATGTTCCTGATGTTTCGTGTTCTCCTGTTGCGGATTTCGTCCCAGCACCTCACATCTCTTTGGCCAATTATGGTCACAGAACTGGTGAGATCCCATTCTCCGAGAGCCTGGCTTTATACAGTACTAAATAAGGGTTTATTTTAATTAACGTTACGGTAACTTCTTTTTTTCCCCCCCAGATTCGCATATTTGCACGTCTAGAGAAAGCTCTGCAGGCAGATAAAGACGTCTCAAAGTGAGTTAAGTATTTTATTCACAGATTTGTATTTCAGTGACGCTCTGTAGACACTCTCACTAAAAATCTTGTGTATCACCCAGGCTGGCTAAAGTGGTGCGGGGAGCCCTTGAGAAAAATGGACCAGTGAATTTCTCTCAGGCAGAGTTGGACATGTACCTGTCAGCCTGCAAGTTTCTGGACACCTCCCTGGCGTTTCCACCAGAGAGGATACCACTCTTTCAGATGTAAGAAAGACATGCTAACATATGTCTTTGTGTACATTGTGGTGCTGCATGAATTAGTGTGTCTGGGTATTGTTTTCTGTCTGTTGACACTCTGTCCTTTGCACAGGTATCGTTGGGCGTTTGTCCCGGAGGTTGATGTGAGCCGCTACAATGGCCCAGAGACCGCGCTGATAGAAGGCGAGCAGGACTGCATACCGCATGTTGTCAGAGTACTGGAAGGGATTCAGCTGCGATACGGGGTAAAATAAATTTCAAACTTATTTCTCATGTTCATTTTTATGAGTATTTAAACACAGCCTCTCCCTTTTTTTGATAATTGGATGTGAGATAAGTGCAATAATAAAATATGAGGTTTCCATTTATAGACTATAGAGGACTCAGCATAAGTTTTTTCCACAAATATATTTATTTATTTTATTTAACCTTTATATATCCAGAAAAAGACTCTTGAGATTAAAAAGGCGCCACATAAGTTACAGAGAGTATAGAATAAAAAGTACAAAATCAAAACGAACAATATAAAATACAAAAAGAACACAAAATCAGGTAACTATAAGGATGTACAAAAAAGTATGTTATAATATGCTATACGTCAAATAAAAAACTGAAAAATACTAGCTAAACTAATCTCACTCTTGTTATTCCAGGCACTGAATGGGCTGAGTGAGGAATCCTCCACAGAGCATTTGGAGTTCCCCCTCCTCACTCAGCGCTCTCTGTCCTCCATCACCCAGCTGCTGCCTTTCCTTCGTACCCTTTGCTGCTCCTTCCAGAGCCCTCCCCCCTACAGCCAGCCCATGCCCCACTTCCCAGTAGCCGACTACCCAGCAGCCAGCGCGGACTCAGTTCTTAAGAAGCTGGAGTGCATCACAGAAGAAGAGTTCCTGGACTCCATGGAGGGTTAGAGCTCAAGCATGAAGCGTTCATGAACGAAGTCCTCTTTAAGCCCTTTGACCTGCAGCCATACCAGTGGAATACCTAAAACAGGTACAAGTGGTGATAATGTTATATTTGGAAATGGGAAAAAAAAGGAAATGGAATTCTGTTTTTTTAAATGTTTTAACTTGTCTGAGCTCCACATGAATACATGTACCTCTGAGGTTCTCTCACAGTGAATCTGTACTGAAAAAGCAGAGGGACTTTGTTGTAGCTGTGGGTATATGTAGCTTTATGATTATCTGAAGAAAAAAACATGGTGGAAGTGTGAATCACGATATACTGCAGAATGCTTCTTTCTCTCTCAAGGACGAGAATCATCTCAGCTGCAAAATATGAACACATTGAGATTGTGTCAGTGTCTGATCTCTCTAATTTACATGGTTTTAGACTAAAAAATGTCACCACAAAAAGAAGTTATGTAAACCAGCTTCAAATTACAGCCTATTGTTTTTATTAGGCGTGCACCTTATAATAACAATAATTCTGGTAATATTTTTTAGTTTGACACCAAAAAACAGATTCGCTGTGAAGAACCTTATCAAGTATTGTTAATATGTTCTTTTGACTTTTTCATAACCTCTGGTTAACCACACGTTCTGGTGCGTGCTTACATCTGTCTGACTCTGTGAATGTAAAGACTCCAGTATATGGATGCTGTTGGTACTCTTCTCTTTTGTTGTTATCGAAAACATCATTATGGGACCTCACAAACTTTTGGACTCATGTTAAGAGTTGTCTGAGTAAGTTACTGAATGTGATTATGTGTACACCAGGTAAACCCTTTGAAATGTTATTGGGTGTACCCCGCTAAAATATGTGCTTGCCATTTTTTGGTGTTGAAGGGAAATCCGCCTTTCTTTGTAGTTGTTCGTTGATAGTTTTTACAAATGCCTGTTGTCTTGTTTTTCCACAATGCTGAATGCTTATGTAATTTATTTTGGATGTTCAAAGGACCATGTCAAGTTCTGAATTAACAGAAGGAAGACTCATTGAATTAAATATTAAGTTTAAACTGTGTATTTTCACTTTTATTTGTGTTGGAGAGAAATTGCTGAGTCTGAGTGTGTCTGTGTGATTAGGTAAATGAGAGGCAAATAGTAACATGAGCACATAGCACTACTAAATGTAGTTACCATTTTACCATTTCCCATGTGCATGTGTATGAAACACAAGTATTGTATTCCTTGCACATCATTCACACAATATTCAACACTGCACACAATCACTTCTTATAGGCCTTGTATTACTACTGTATTATTGAAATAGCAATTGTAATATATAACTAGAGGAAAACGGAGCACAGACTGAAGTAAATTAAGCAGATAAAAATAAGTTTTTAAAAAAAATTTTGGTGCATATTTTATTATATATATATATATACACACACACAGACACACACACACACACACACACACACACACACACAAGACACACACACACACACACATATATATATACATATATATATATATACATATCCAACAGTAAGTTAAAGAAGCTCAGACTTTTTTTTATATAACCACTGAATGTACTTTTTACAGTACAGTCAGTATATAATAATGAAATAAAGTAAAATAAAATAGACAAGTATGAACACACAGACGAGTTTACTTGATAAGTTATATAATAAAGCTGTATGATTTGCAAAAATTAAAAGTTTTGGTAATTTTTATTGAATATTTTTAAGTTAGATTTTGTTTTAAGATATTTATGTAGATCTGATTCTTTTGTGTTGTGTATGAGGGCAATTCTTTTAATTTTGTGTTTATTTTATGAACGAAAAATGTAGCTGAAATAATCAAAAAATTAAATATGATGTTGACTTTGTAATAATCTCCCTGAAGTAGTGCACTAGAGTAAATTTAAAGGGCTCTGTCCCGAACAAACAAACAAATGAGCAGTGGCGTCATATCCGGCTCCTCCCACCGCCATCCGTATTTACGGAAAGATGGCGGCGCAAACGGACCGCGGCGTCCCTCTGAGTACGGTGAGAGCAATAATACCATTTATTTTTAATTTTAGCTCTAATATTATGACTTCAACTGTGAAACAGCGAATAATGCACTGTTTCTAATGCCGTGTCATATATATACGGACTCTTCGGAGCTATGTGGTCACATTTATCTGAAACGGCTAGGAAGTAAACGTTAGTAATACCCGTTGGTGTCTTTTTATTGCTCGTAGTAACGCTGCTTTCACACCAAGTTCACCTCAAGTTATGAGATTTTAATGAGGTTAAGGTAAACTTTTGGTTCACTAGTTAACTACTTATACATCTTCTGTCATTCCACTTAAACGTAATCAAACAGGTAATAAGTTAGTATACAATAAATGATGGTGTTAACCTTTACTATTCATTCATCCACAAACGTCAACACCAACTGAAAATATGGGCCATCATTTAAACAGGCTGCTTTTAATATTCCGTGTAAAAAACAAAATATACACTGTCTGTGTAGACCACGTAAGACATGGGCTGGTATATCTGACTGTGAATCTTTATTTGCATGACCCCTCTCATTTTCCCTCTTCCTACATTTCCCATCTCCCTCTGCACCAGTGTTTACCATTTAAAACCTCAGCAAATATTGGTGTGATTTCTTTCGAGAACACGGCGAGAAAGTAAAGTGAGCATCTTCACGAGACATGGCCTGAAAAATTAGCAAAATAAATGGAAAAATGTTACGAAAATGGAAATGTTACGAAAAAACATTTGAAAATAAATAACAAAAGGTAAAGAATTGTCAATTTGTTTCGCTGCATTTCCAGTTTCAGTTTCAGTTTCAGTGAACTGAAACTCAGTGGAGGCGCATATTGAAATGTCTGGACCCGCGCAAACACGAGTCGGGCTATGAAAAAGATTTTTTTTTCATTTGAAATCACAACAATGAATAAGAAACACAGAAATAGCAGATTTTTCTAATTAATCATAAACATTTTAGAAAATTCATTCTCTGTTTAAGAAAAGCTGAAACATCCATTCATTCATTCATTCATTATCATTAAGCACTTATCCTGGTACAAAGCTACAGTGTTTAGCAGTGTCACTTCACAACAAAAGTGTTTCTTGTTTGAAACAGTTAAAAAATATCTTATTTGCATACAAGCACATATCTTATGCCATATCTTTTTTTAATTGCAAATCATGAAACCTGTGTGTAACACACTCATCATTTTAGCCCGAGCCCTGAACATAATTGCCCCAGGTTTTAACAACAGCATAAACTTTTAATATGGCGGGGGCTGCTGGTCGGCAACATTCAGTATTTGTGCTATTCATCAGAACAAAATGAGTGCCTAATATGATCCGTAAAATCATTTCTGAGTTTATTCGGTTGACTGCATTAATTAGAGCTCCCAAACTGTGTGAATCATTGCCTGTTGAGATCAGACTCGCTACTTTTTGCTGCCTTGTTTTTAATTTGTTGCTTGTTTGTAACCTTGCTAAGAAAACTGCTATATAAATAAAGTTTATTATTAAGGCAAAGCATTATTATTATTATTATTATTATTATTATTATTATTATTATCATTATTATCATTATCATTATCATTATTATTATTATTATTATAACAACAAAAATATTCAATAAGACCACATTGATGTGACCATTGTGTAATTTGGTTCACTTGCAGCTTTGTCCCAAGTTCCTCCATACAAATTCCACCAGTCACACCTGGCCCTTCAGCGCCATAGCTGAGCTCATAGGTGAGTCATCATCACATGATTGTATTTGCAAATCAAACAGGCTGTCTTACATAAGTTTCTGTGTGCTAGTGATATCCCCAGATTACTTGCATGTCTGAGCTTTTTTGATGACATAATGATGATCCTATTGAGTACTGTATGTCCCATTTTTAATTTTTTTTTTTATTAATCTAGCATTGTTTACTTTGTGCACCAAAATGCAATTTGGATTAATGTTTCCATCATCAGGACAGATTTCCACCAAAATAAAATGTATTTAAGTTTTACATATCTCCTTTTCAGAAATCCATAACACCATTCACCAATTATAGTAACTGGCAGCCAACCTTTGTATTCAACGATACTCTGCAACAGTCTTCATTCCTTTGTGTATTAGAATGACAAAGTGCGTTCTTATTTCTAGTGTAGTGTTGAGTAAAACTTGCGATGAACTTGTGCCCTGTGAGTGATCAATGCACCGAGTCTGGATGGCGACAGAGACAAAGATGATAAAGCTTTTTTAGTTCAGTGCTCTGTTCAGGGCTTGGGAGCAGCAGGGCTAACATCAGCATACTTGCCATCTTGCTAGTTTCATGTTGTGTGCATCCAAAAAATGCGTATATGTTCGCCTGTTTTTCAGACGGTTGGGGTCGACACCTCTCCATTAATGATTCATTTTTATTAATGATGTACCACTTGCAAAAGCCACATTGCTTTACAATACACATAACATAACACATGTAGAAAACTGCATATTTCAAATTTAAATCCAATCAGAACTAAATCCAAAGCAAAAAGGCTGCCCTAAATGTTGCTCATTTGTTATAGTCTTATCAGTTATTAATGTATGTTTAAGCAACGTCTCCCGCTGGTATGTGAAAGCTTTTTAAATAAGGATGTGCTCAGGTGGAGAATGAGGAAGCTGTTATGTTCAAAGAGCATAACAGCTCTTTGAACATAACATAACCCCCCATGTACCCTTGTCACATTCATCACATTTAGCCCATAACTGGTCCTTCAAAAACTTCAGCATCCCTGCAATGTGAGTACTTTAAATGCTGGAAACTGAGATTTTGTTAGGTGCCTCTAAAAATGTTTTCTTTTCACAGACAATGCCTATGATCCAGATGTCAATGCCAAACAGTTCTGGATCGATAACACTGTGGTCGAAGGACAAGAATGCCTCAGCTTTATGGATAATGGAAATGGACTGGACAATGACACAATGCATAAGATGCTCAGGTACGACACTGCTAATTGTGTTTTTGTTTTTTTTTGGGGGGGGGGGTATTAAAAAAATTCTAATGCCACACATATAGTGGCATATATCATAATGACTACTTCCTAATACTTGTTCACCCTGAACACAAAGCACATTTCCACTTGACGTTACTCATGCAAATGCAGCTGCTGGAGCTGGCAAATATTCGCCCCTAACAGCTTTGCTAACTAACTGAAGAAGCCAGATAATCTCCCATAGATCCCAACACTTGCAGGCTTTCACAAGTCACGACAAAGTGTTTTTCGATTTTCTCGCGCAAGTTGAATAATTTCAACTCACATTAATCGAGCAGATTTCACTTGTTTGCATCATTCACGTCTATATGTGTCTTTACATTGACTTTGTGTGTAATATATGCTCTTGCTTATTGTTCAGTGTGAACACATCATGAAACATCTCAAAACACATGTTGTACATGATGTCACATTTACGTATAAACAATGATGTGATTCATACACTCACTGTAGACTATGTGCATTTTCCCCTCTAGCTTTGGCTACAGCGATAAGATTCCTATAAAGGGTGTCAAGCCAATTGGTATGTATGGCAACGGCTTCAAGTCCGGATCCATGCGTCTCGGCAAAGACGCCATCGTGTTTTCCAGGTCAAAAAAAGCGTCATGTGTTGGAATGCTCTCTCAGACCTACCTGGAAAAGATTGGTGCTAACCAAATAAGTGTACCAATCGTCTGCTTTGAACAGAATGAAACAAACAAATATATCCTTTATCTGCTGTGTTAACACAGGAAATGTAAATATCCTCTTGATCTTTGCTGGTTGGGTGGTGTGGATTGGCTCTTGTTTCAGGTCAGGTGGGTACAGGTATTAGAAAACCCTGACTAGCACATCACTACCAGACACTCATATTTCTGTTTGTCCTAAATTTTCATGATAAGTTTTCCTTAACCTTGGCTTTACTAAGTGTAAGAGAGGAGCACAAAGCCAGTCTACAGGACATCCTCCGCTATTCTCCTTTTAAGACACAGGAACGGCTGCTCCGTGAGGTCAATATCCTCACTTCCAGCTCTACAGGGAATACTGGCACACGGATCATCATCTGGAATCTCCGCAGGTCTGTCTTGCACCTTAAAGTGCCCCATATTTGTCCAATGATCAGATCATAACAAAACTGCTAACCATCCCATTTTCACCACAAATCATATCTTTTCTACAGCAATCTGACAAAAACAAAAGAGGTAATAAATAGTAAACAGCTACATGTTTGTATCTTAATGTAAGTTTTTTTTTTGTTGAGCAACTGTTTGTCCCTTTTGGCTTTAAAAACCCAGCAAACAGCTGGAGGGTTGTTAACCCTCATTATCAATACCCAGTAACACTATAGTGATGTGTGTGATTGGCTGTTTGTTACAGCCAATCACATGTTTGATTCCATGTGTTTATTTCCTAATGATTCAAATCAAGATTCGCCCATGTTAGTCTCAGGGATACCACGTAAAGCAAAAACATTTCCCTATACAACATGTTTATGTTTTCAACAGCACATCTACAGGGAAAGAGTTTGACTTTATGAAGGACCGTTACGACATCCGAATTCCAGCCGATGTCTATGAGACGATGAGTGACACCTCTCAACAACCAGACAGGATTATGTCAACATTCCTGAGAGTTCTTACTCCCTGCGGGTAAGGAGCAGTGATGTGCATGTCTTCAGACAGTTCATAATGTATATTATATTATTTTATATAATATAAAATATTTTTTTAAGAATTATGCACACAGTCACAAATTCTATTAAGTTATGGATGCAAGCATCAAAAGTCAAGCCCAATCATAATCATGACAAACGTCAAAACTTGAAGCATGCAGGTCACAAACTCTAATAAGTGACTTTTTAGTGAAATAGGAGACATCTAACTCTTTTTTTAAACAGTATTTGCACATTCATAGATTTTGGATTTTTCAAGTTGTAATTTAACTGTTTTGCTAAAAACCATATGAGGCACAATTATTACTCCATGCTGATTGTTCCCTGTTTCTGTATCTCAGATCATGACCGGCAGAGTTCTGTATAACTAAATTATAGGCTAATCAAAGGTATTTTGTAGGTTTCTTTTTTCATTTAGTTTTATTAGTGAAGCTGAATCACCTGTTTTTAGTGAAGTCCGTGCAATTGTAGGCACTTTGCGTTTGTGTTCAAGCAAAAGAATCCATAGAACAATGAAACTTCTTATATTGACTCTGATTGAGATCACTCTTGTAAATCATTCAAACTTGTGTTTTTAATGGTTGTAGGCGTATTGCAGTATTCTCTACCTGAAGCCTCGGATGCAGATAATCATACGAGGTCAAAAGGTGAAATCTCAGCTAATCGCTAAGAGTTTGGCCTCGGTCAGAAAGGACCACTACAGGCCCAATTTCCTGGTATCCTTTCAACACAAGTTCATTTTTTAAATCCTTTTTTCCTCTTTGGTTTGTATTGATAAATGAATTCATTTCAAAAAGTATGTATACCTCTTCTCTTGAGTTTTCCTTAAATGTTATTTTAGCCCAACCGCATTCCTATCACTTTTGGTTATAACACCAAAAGTAAAGACCAGTATGGTATAATGATGTATCACAAGAATCGTCTCATCAAGGCCTATGAACGTGTGGGCTGCCAGCTCAAGGTGAGTTTGTGGTGTTTTGGCGAGTGTGTTTGTTTATTACACATAAAAATTTCTTAATGTCATCATCAAGTGTTCATGTTTCTAAACCGTTGCCTTTTGCAGGCCAACAACAAAGGTGTTGGGGTCATTGGGGTCATCGAGTGTGACTTTCTGGATCCGACTCACAACAAACAGAGTTTTAATGAGACAGATAAGTACAGGTAACAGCACCAATGCCTCATGCAGTTTTGATCACGTTGGTCAATTTACTTAGAAACTTGTTTATATTTTCAACGTAGACCCTATTTTACTATGTTTTGTGTCTTAAGTGACTAATGGTGATGGGAGTTGTTGGAACTGCAGATGGCAGCGCTGAAACAGGCTGCAATGTAACCACTCAAGGCAATTATGCACTGTCAATGTAAGGCCACTAGAAGTGCTTGTTTTTGCCACGAACAGAGTCAGATTGTTATTTTAAATGTCAACAACATTGCGAAGAATCATTCAGAACAAGACTTCTCCTTTAGGGAGACTCAACTTCAAAAAGACTTGATTGAGCAAAAGATAACTTTTTTTGTTTTCATTTTTCTGTAGGGGACCCTTTTGGTAATGTTGTCAGAGACTTTTAATAACAATCTAAGCCTGTCAGTGGCAAAAACAGTGCTTTAAATGAATTTATATGCACAGTGCAAATTTGTATTGTGGCCGCTGATTGTAGCACTTTTGCTCAACACTGGAACAATTTTTTTTTTAACTCACACAAAAATATTTACGTAGTTTTAATCATATTACTGTATTTAGCAAAAAATACAGAGGTCTGAAGTTCATAATTTCTTGTTACAGGAAAACTATAAACAGTCTGGGGATCAAACTTGAAGAGTACTGGAATGAAATCCGCTTCAGCAGAAAAAAAGATGATCCGACCAGCACCACACCAGTAGAAGATACCATGTTAGTACATTTTGCATCGACTGATGTCATGTATTCTACACAGATATTTGCTGAACCACCACATTCACTCCCAACATGCTCTGATTCTTGTCTTTGTCTCTCCTCAGGAAGCGACCAGATCAGAACTGGGTGCAGTGTGATGATTGTTTGCGCTGGCGCAAACTCCCTGATGGGATCGACTGCAGCAAGCTGCCAGATAAATGGTTCTGCTGTATGAACCCTGATCCTCAGTACAGGTAACTAGAAAATAATCGAAAAACCTTTTGCAATTAACATAATTTGACATTAAAAAGTAAACCAGTTAGAAATGAGGGGGAATCTCGTTTTTTTCTTCACAAATCTGTGTTTGTTAAAAGGCAAAACTTCACTCTTCAAGTATTTCTGTATCTACAATTAAATTTGTTATTATTGATTATTCTGTAATCATCATCTAAAAATAAAAATGGCATTTTTTTTTTTAAAAAAACCCATCAAAACACACAAAGTGTTAGAGGTTTTCACAAACATTAAAAATGTTAAAATACGTTTTCAGATTGTCACCAAAAACCAGTAAACATAAACAGATATATCTCTCCTTGAATAAAAAGTATTACACATACATGTGAGTCCAACAGTTGAGAACTTGACCTACAGATTGTCACTCTGCAGATTCAACGAAAAACAAAAAAAGTGTTTGCTAAAACCATAAAATGATAACAAAATGAAAATAAAACTTTATTTTTTTTTAAAATCACCTCATGATTTGTAACTAGATATTTGAGCCTAAGTACATACAGTGTACATTTAAGGATAGGTCAAGCTACTGAGTATCTGCTCTTTGCTTAAGTGAGTGCGGGATTTAAGGTCATCTGAAAGGTATCTTGGGTAAGGCCTTGAGAACAGACAGATAACCTCTGCAGGGCTTCACAGCAGTTAGTTCTACACAGTCTTCAACAGAAATGCTCACACAAGTTTTGCCACATTTTACTGTTTTTTGATAACTGAAAGCAGCCCAAAGGGACGGATTTATGATATCATGGCTTTTGGTAGAAAATGTTCTACAGTGTTCCAGCTGTATACAGAGCTTGAAGTACAGAGTCAGTGGATTATTTCAGTCTCTTTTTAAATTGCCCTCCCAGGAGCTGCCAGGTAGAAGAGGAGCCTGTGGACTCTGATGATGATCAACCGTCATACCGCAAGACCTATAAACAACAGTGAGTCCCAGTTCAGTTAAAAACACAGACACAACTTTTGCCCAAAAAATATAGCTTAATATTTAGACAATAAGAATTGCACATCTTTTCATTAAGCTGCCAAAATCTCATCAATAACTGATTTTTTTTTCAGAGAGAAAAAAGATAAAATGAAACTAGAGAGAGAAAGGCAAAAGGTAAGGACACATCGTATGCTGTAAATCATCTGCAATTTTTTCTGCTTCTCCCTCCACGTGGAACTTGTGCAGAGTTTAGATTTAATAGTTTCATTTTTGTGAACATATTGGTGTCTGATTCTGTAAAGATTGACACGTAATAATAGCAGAGGTGTGGATTTGAGTCAATGTCAAACATTTGATGACTTAAGACAAAATGAATAAAAAAATGTTTTTGAAGAGCTGCAACTCTGGAAAACCAATGACTTGTGGCTTCTCTTGCATGTGAACCTTTTGACTTTAAAATACTTAATAGCAAATTTAGGAAGCGAAAGTTCTGGAAATTGTTTTCCTGAACAAGATGAGTTAAATACAACAAGACAGGACAGAGACAATCAAAACCTATGCCATTGTAGTTCTGTTTAATAGTGCTAAATCCCAGCAGCTGTCAACCAGGGGTCCTTGAGGGCGATCCAGGAGCCCCAAAAATAAGGAATAGTCAATTTTCACTGTTTAATTCACTATAGAAGTGAACCCATATTAGTGTGTCGTAAGAGTGACTATTCTGATCATGGTTTCACTTCCTCCACCGTTATCCCCTCTACTGTAGGCCACGACTATATAATTGTAACCTTAAACAACAACCAAAATCGTTTCAGATGGAGGTTTCTGAAGGATATCTTGTTAAATGGCGGTCTTAAACCTAAAGTGTGTGGGATCCTTGACACATAAAAAAAGGTTGAGAACCACTGCTATATGCCATTAAAAGTGCAGCGTCAGCACAATTTTTTGTATCATTCAGTTGAGTCACACTTGTTTCAACAAAAAAAAATCAGGATGTTTCTGATTTATTTTATTATTACTCTGCTGTTAAATGGTATCACTTTCAGTGAAGAGCGCAATAAATTGTTTAGAACTCGAAAGTTTTTGATTTGGCACTTGTCTGCGATGGCTTGAGACGTACTTCTGGCAGGAACAACAATGACTTGGTCCCACCTGTGATTAATAGCACTTTTGGGGATTGTTTTTTCCAGGCTGAGGAGGATCGAAAGCAGCAGGAAATTGAGCGTTTGGCTAATCTCGCCAGGCAGAAAGAGGCTCAGAGACAGCAGCAGGTTGGGAGCGATAACTAAAGTTGATTCCATTTACTTATATAATGAAGGTCTACTAGATACATTTCAAAAGGTAGACATGGTTTAAGAATATCAGTAATTACAAAAAGACATTCATATGTTTTCTTTTGTTGTTGTTGTTGTTGTTGTTGACAGATTGTCCAGTCCCCCTCCACCCCCACTACCCCAAGGAGCAGGTTTCATACTCTGTCACCACGTGGGGGAGCTGTTAGAGCTGAATCCTCTCCACTGAGGTCCTCCACCATTTCACAAGCTGGTACAAAAAAAAATCACCCTTTGTGTGCATATCTGTGAGAGAGAAGAAAGTGTGTGTGTGTGTGTGTGTGTGTGTGTGTGTGTGTGTGTGTATATAAATGGAAAAAAAGTTTGACATATGAAAAATGTCTGTTTTCTTTCCGTTTAGCTTGCAGCCCCTCCAGTAACAGTGGTCTTCCAGTTATTACCAGTGTGTGCTCGCTATCAGCCGGCCCCATGAGGTGTGCTATTGCATCATTAGTAAGCTTAAAATACATCCATCTGATGTTGTTTAAGAGGCACATTAATTATGCTTTATGTGCACTGCAGGGGGAAAAGAACACAGCCTATTTCTCCACAAATAACACCCAAAAGACCTAAAGTGAACGGCTTCCTACGGGGAAACTCGGATGCATCAGTGAGCACACCGAGCTCCCCATCAGTGCTCATAGATATTGATAATGATGACGATACAGATGATGACATTGTCATCTTGGAGACCGCCAGTACCCCCAAGCCAAAAAAGCCAGGCTTTGATCTGACTAAAGTGAAAACAGAACAAAATGATACAAATGTCGGCATGCTGTTGGAGTGCACAGATGATGCTGCCGTGGATGACGCCTCGGACACTCACGTTGCAGGAGCGGGCTCTGCGGGGTCGGCAGCTGCAGGGTCAACAGCCGCAGGAACCAGTCCCTCCCCGGTACCCCCTCCAGAAGTGGCCAGCATCACGACACAGACAGAGGTACCCAAAGTGAAGAAGGAAACAGAGGACCAAAATCAAACTGAAGGGGAGGAGAGAGCAAAGCAGAGTACATCAAAGGAGAGTGCCACAGTACAGCGTTCAGATGTCGCCGTCGACGACAATGAGCAAAGAGTAATTAAGGAAGAGAGCAGTAGATACGTTAGCAGTGAGAAACGTGGAACGTTGCAGAATGGGGTGACAGATCATCAGGATAATGACGAAGATGCTGGACCTTCCGGTGCAAACGCTGGCGACTCTCCGCCTCACTTCCCCAGTCTGACCGAGGCACAGGAACAGCAAGACCGCCTCCTAGCACTCATGCAGGCTGCAGCTGAGGAGAGAGACTCCTTCAAAGAGCAGGTCCAGACTCTCACCCGCCAGCTGCGGGAGATGCAGAGTAAACTGCAGGAGCTGTCTCAGGTCAATGTAAAGAAGGAGTGCTCACACCAGGCCAGCCAGACAGATGACACAGAGGGCGGGAAGGACTACAAAAGTCTGTTTGAGAAGGCCAAACAGAAAGTCGATGAACTGATTAAAGACAAAGAGAATTTACTGGCAGCTGCTGAGACCAAACCCAGTACTGCACAAAGTGAGGAAAAGAACAGTGATGAGATTGCACTGCATGTTGACCGTCTCATGCGGGAGCTTGATCAGAGGAACCAGGAGAGGGATGAACTGCGCTCACAGGTCAGTGTTCCAGCTGTGTGCAGAGCTTAAAGTACAATACTGGTGATATTTTTTATTTAACTTGCACCGATTCCACCAAAATTAGCATGGATTCGCAGTAGACCAGAGACATTTACACAGCTCTGCATTTGACAAGTTTGCCTTTTTTTTTCTGTGCTGTGTCAAGTTCAATATCATGACCAAAAACAGGATCAATAAACAGAAGAAAGTGTGGAGGCTTGTGAAACTGTTACATTGGTTACTTATTTTTTTATATGTTATTTATTCAATCTCTCTCTTAAACTCAGTGCCAACTAATTTGAAACGATGTTACAGACAGAGACGGACAGGAGTTGTTTCGCTGCACCATCGCATCGTGCCGGAAAGAGGCAAAAGTTGGCGTGTCTATCCTTGGTGTCGTGTTTTCCTCACCGCTGAGAGCTGATAAATGCCAGTGATTAATCGCTGCAACTCTAAACCTTTCCAACTAAAGACAAAAGCTAGATGTTAGTGGGGTTTTTGTCCAGTGGGGAAGGGGCTATATTGTCACCAAATCCCAAAATAAACCAAAACCAACAATCTCTACTACTTTCCAACTAACCCGGTAACCCAGTTTTCTTACTTAATATGTAAATTCTGGAAATAGGTCACAGGTATATACTTTCCATTTTTAAAAGGGCTTACTAATTTTTCCTGGAATTGTGTCCTTAAACAACTGAGCACTGACGTTTTTTTTAAAGTCAAACAGGAGTAGAGTATGCATTTCTTATAAAAAAATTTCAGCTGCAGCTCGATTAAGTTTTTACGGTTGGAGGATGGTGTATGTGGGACTGACTCAAAATAAACTCCTTCGCTTATGTTTACTGTGTGAAAGAAGATGTCGCCCATTTCAACGAAGTGGCACACTGATGTGTTTTGATAGTTTTTGGGCAACAAGAGTGTCTATGGCACAGATCAACACTACACTATTTGTTAGCCTGTGATTATTTTAATTTAGGATTGCACCTTTTTTTTATGGCTGTTGACCTGCTTACCCTCCCTCCTTTATCCATTTTCTTTCCTCCTGGGGTTCACTGTACGCTCCGCCACCAGTTGGACAGTGTGGAGGAGGAAAGGGCGAATCTGGCATTCCAGTGTGAGGAGCTCAGGCTGAGCCTGGAGCAGCAGAGGGAAAACACACAAGAGCGAAGCACAACTCCACAACCAGCGACCGATTCCACTGCACAAACAGATCCAGAGGAGGCCGCAGCGACAGGGAACTCTGGCACAGATTCAAACTCGGATACATCCAGAAGGTTGGATCCCTTTCTTGTTGCATAAATTATCTATGGTTCCCACAGTCATGAAAAAGCTGGAAAAAACACAGAATTTCACAGTCACGTTTTTCAGGCCTGGAAAAGTAATGGGATAAGAAAAAATAGTTAAAAGTTTTAGAAAAGTCATTGAATTTTGAACCATCTGAAACCCGAGCAAGCTGATTTATTTGCTTTCATAAATGGGAAGAAGGCAATGAGCAGCTTGGTAAAAGACATTACCCAAAAATTTGCAACAATTTAAAATGTATGAGAAAATTAATTGATATAAGCCAAAAAAAAGGGAAGTAAAAACAATAACAAGAAAAATTACCTTAAAAAAAGCTTGAAGCTTGAAGTAATAATTCTGTAACATAGTTTTAGATATATAATTATGATCATTTTAATGTTTTCTAAACAATTTTCCTTAGCTTTTTTTTTTTTTAAATAAAATTTCCTAAATCTATTAAATTCTTACAATTTGCAGGACATATCTTGCCACGTTTTTCCTTGGAAACACCTCTGAAAGGTTACTGAACGCAGCACAAGAAAATCAATCTCAGTCCAGGTTTTAAAGGATTAAGAATTACTGAAGGTTTTGGAAAAGTCATGGAATTTTAGTTTGGTGCAGTGAAATTGTTACAGTAATATTCCCTGGATTATCTTCCATATAGAGTAACAGAATGGAAAAATGTATTTTCTGAAGCTGCCAATGTAACGTAGCTCTGATGTTCGTTGATGTATGACGTCTTGTTTACCATCATGCAGATTTGTATTATTTTCTCCCTGCATCCCATCTCTTCCTTCATGTATGCCAGCTACATGAAATTATGTTTGAATCCGATATGTTTGAAAATGCTGGGCAAAAAAAGGATTATTATGGCTCCTGGAAAAGTTTTGAAATTTTGTCCATGAAAAATCAGTCACACTCACAGTTAGACTTTTTGAGACTGGGAGACTCCTCAAATTGGATATCAGTGCAGTCAAAATCAGGACAGTACTCTGACTCTTACTTTTTTTTTTAGTAACTTAATTGCCACAAGTAGTTGTAGTAGTGCTGTCCAAATTTTATCCACTATACGCTCTGTTTCTCCCCTCAGTTTGATCGAGCTGAGGCACAACGTCGGCCGCCTTCTCATCACCTACTTGCCTGCTCTGGACCTGGACCAAGTGAATTATGAGTGTAACGTTATCGATGAAATCCTAGAGCAGGTTCTCTCCAATGTGGAATCCGGCGAAACGGTGATGCTGGGGGACAGAGGAATAAATGAATGAAATCATCGGATCTTGGAATTAAGTTGAAAAAGGGATAGTTGTACGCACATCGTGCAGGTGCAAAGCTCTCAAAAAACTTGCATGAAGAAAAAAAGGTAACGCCTACACACTTAGTCTATGCCACACAAGTTCATTCAAGACAACGTTTCGACCCCTCTCAGATCTCCGGATCCCACCTGGATCTCGAAACATTGTCTTGAGTGAGCTTGCGTGGCATGAAGTAAGTGTGCAGGCGTTCATTTTTTTTTTCATCTTGGAATTAGGTGCCACAGTCCATCCATATTTAATCAAAAGAGATCCTTATGAGCGCAAAGAAATTATTTATTTAAAGGTTTGATGTTTTTTTTATTGAGATAAAATAAATACAATACAGTATGAGCTGCTTTGCTTTATGTCTTAATCTTATTAAATATAAATGCAATATAAATAATACAATCACATGTACATTGATGAATATTATTAGCCATTTCCTTAGGATTGAAAGTGTAACATAAGCCAGCTCTCTCAAAGACCTGTATGTGATTTTGTTCCTGTTTTACAATGACCACTGACTGTTTTCTCTTTGGTTTGACTTGAATGACATTTTGTATGTTTTCTGTCAAATATATTTTTATATTTCCTGTCTTTGCTCTATAGTGAAATCCTTTATGACACATTGTCATTGGTGTCCTGTGAACTCTTTTGATAAAGCAAACATTGTAGAGGATAGGGCTGCCACCACTTCTTGCAGTGTGTTTCTGGGTGGCACAGACTGAAAGAGTTATCAAAAATTTGCCTTAGTTGAATTTCTTTAACAGGTTAAGTTTGCTTAAGCAATTTTTATTAGGCAGCCTTGATAAACGTCCAAATCTGCATGTTTTACTTGCAGGCTTCTTAATCTGTGCACTAAAAAAATCTGACAAGAATCTAGGAAACATATTACCTTGGAAAAATTTAATAAGTAGAATTGCAAATCTTAATTTGTTTACTTCAAATTTTGCCTATACTTAATTTTTTATGAAGTTTTGCAACCTAAAAATGAAAAGTTTAATCAATCTTTCTTAGTTTTAGCAACTTCAGTAAGAGAGTGTCTGCATTGAAAAGTTGTAAAATGTCTTAAATTCAATTTTATGTATATATTAGGCCTCAAAAGTGACTAAATAGTTTTAAATTTGAATCGGTGAGGTGTCACAAACAAATTTATTCATCTTTTCATTTCTTTTTGTCAAAATGGGTCAAGCTCTCCTGCGTGAAAGTCTTTATTTCTGATGTTACAAATCTTAAAACCTACCACTGAACCTAATATTTAACTTTATATTTGCACCTACATGTCGGCAAAAATGTTCATTAACCCAACTCACTGCAGTAACCATATTCCTACACAACTTTTAACATTTCACTGAAGTGTCTGTGAGTTGTCTTGGCTAATAAATAAATGGCCTGAACTTACAGGGTAACTCAGTATCCAGTGTATCCTATATGAATTTCTTTAAATACCAGTTTTTACTGCAATCAGATTTCAAGAGACAAAATAAATAATCCCGGGCTGATGTGAATGAAAACATCTCCATCAAATTTTATAGAAAACTAAAGAGCTAAAATAATTTTATAACCATTTGAAAAATGACGTGGAAATGTCCCATCAGTTTTACACCTAAAACTAAGTGCACATTACAGGCGGATCTGTGAAAGCAAATGTGTGTTATGTAACATTTTTGATTGTGAGATGAAATGTAGGAATAGGTTTATTTGAGATATTTACAGCTATGTAACCCTTAACTAAAATTTTAAGATACATTTGTATGCCCCCCCCCAAAAAAAGCTTTCCAAACGGCAGTATAAAGTTGTTAAAACATAGAGTCTTAACTTACATCAGTATGGATAAGAAACACTTTAAAAAAAAAAAAAAAATAAATAAATATATATATATATATATATATATATATATATATATATATATATATAACAGTTCCAACAATCAACCGAACAGTTTCCTTTTTGTTATTATTGACAAACTCATCATGTTCAACACATCAGGCAAATAATAACCACAAATGTTAAATAAACAAATATAAATGACATACGTATATGTAGAGAGTATAAATGACCGTATTTATAGATAATGGCATAAAAATCAACAAATAAAAGATAAACAATATCACACTACAAAAGGGGAAAATCTAGGTTATACTCAGGCAGATGATCCAGGCCAAACATTTTCTTTTTCTTTTTTTTTTAAGATATTTTGGGAGGCTTTTATTGCCTTTACAAACATTTTATTTTGTCTGTCTGTATGTTGCGTATAGTCATTAACCAAAATTGTGGCCGGCTGCTAAGAATTATTGTTCAAATAAATGAATAAGGAAAAAATGACATTCTGCACAAAGCATGGTATGTTATAATAATTTTAAATAATCATAATATCAATACATAAATCAACAATATATTTGCTTGATTTGTTTGTGTCCTGAAAGTGTAATTTTTCCTATTATTCTGGTAACACATGAACGTATCGTGAGTTTAACCCTCCTCTTCCGCGTTTTTGTCCAATCACTGCAGCCTACTCGACCGGAAGTTTTGAACGAATCATACGCGGGAAATCATTAGTCGCTTCAGCAGGACAACGGGAGGTAAAACACTGTACTTACTTCAAAAACATATTCACTTCAAAGAGTAAACATATAACTCATCTATACTGGGAACGCAGACGCGTGTAGCTAAAAGTAACGTGAGTACATATGCAGTGCGTTTTGTCGTTTGTCCGTAAAATTAGCGACAAATCATCCCAATAAACCCGCTAAATATACAGCTAACGGCGTTAGCAAGTTGTAGCATTCGCTTCCAATGACTTTATGCTTAAATTAGCTTTTTTTATAACTTAAGTTTGTTCTGTTCAACTGTCACAAAAGCTTCGCATTGTCCAGCATGTGGAGATAACAGTTTGTGTTCACTGCTTTGTAAATATAAACCCTTTTGAAACTGTCAGAAGTATCACATTTACATGTTTTTTTTTTCCCCTCCGGAGGTCGGTGTTGGATAAATAAAAAATGAAGGTGGTAACGTGTGAGATTGCATGGCACAACAAGGAGCCAGTCTACAGTCTGGACTTCCAGCACAGCTCAGATGGACGCATTCATCGGCTGGCCACAGCTGGAGTGGACACCACAGTCAGGGTGAGTGCAGACAGAGAGGGGACACATCTGGATAACTCAGCGGCTGAGCAGCAGTTTAGTAACAAAACACACTTCTCTGACCAAGAACTGACTTGATTTAGATTTATTATGAACATGTAAACGAGGAAATTGAGAAATGATTATACAAACAACAGACAGACAACAAAAGTAATATTTACAGACAATGAAAAGCAACAGAAATGGTTAAAAGCATGATGAATACATATTTTAAAAAGGAGTGAGAAGACGCACACATTTATTTAATCCCACACCTTCTCCTTAAGTCATTGAATTTTAATTAACCAGCTTCATTATTAATTTAAACTGATACTAACTAAACATATAGATATACACCTATACACCCCAAATCATATATTTACAAATTTTCGTTATTATTTGCAGAAAAAAGAGGTAGATAATCTAGGACAAAATAAATATTAAGTAATCAAATAAGTAAACAGTAAACAGCTGATGATCGTCAACCCCCCTCTCGTGAAAATCGTGTCTGTATACGTTGTTTTAAACAGGGTTATGTTTGGACATTGTTTTACTTCACCTTTGTGCACGAATTTAAGCAGCTGTAAGGTGGAATAACTTTAGCATAATTGATGCAGTAATTACCGTAATACTCTGTGCAATATTCTTAAAGTGTCCAAAATTATTTCTACCAACACCACTCTTGAATGTATGTTTAACATATGTTGCACATATTGTATATATTTCTCATTCTTATTTTTATTTATGTACATATTGTGTTGTACATTGTAGCATAATGCACATAATTTTATATTTCAAATTTTTACACAATAGTTTTATACATTGTAATGTAACATAAGTTTATTGCAGGGGTTTTTACATACTCAGCATATTGTCCATATTTTGTTTTTGTAAATATTTTACATACTGGTGTGAAATTATTCAATGTAACTTTTTTTTTTTTTTTTAAATATTTTAAGTCGTGTTATTTTTGTTTGTTTAGATAATTTGTACATTTTTATTCTGATACAAATATGCTTTAAATTTATTTGCATTAGTGTTTTCTGACAGAATATGATAATCATACCTTTTCATATTGTCAAACTCATTAGGATGTTATTTTGGCTTTTTCCAGAACCATTAATGGGTGAATGTGTCACACTCAGCATTTACCAAACAGTACTTTTTTTCAGTAATCAGATTTTTGCACCAAACATACATTAATGGGAAATTGATTCATGTTTGGAAAAAGGATGAAAAAAACTGAAAAAATGTGCAAAACATAGATGTCTGCAAAATCTTACTATGAGTAAGAAAAGTAAAAAAAAAAGGTTATATTTACCTGCAGCTTTGGTAAACTGTATATTGGTTCTTTAACATGTTTTTTCCATGATTTTGACGCAGCTGTGGCGGGTAGACACAGACTCAGACGGGAAGGCGGTGGTGGAGTTTCTGTCTAATCTGGCGAGACATACTAAAGCTGTAAACGTAGTGCGCTTTAGCCCCAGTGGAGAACTGCTTGCCTCAGGAGGAGATGGTATGTCACACATAAAACACAGATGTTCGATGAAATATGGGCAGTGTGACATTTGTCAGTGGCAATGTCATTTTCAAAACAGAACAGGTATTTTGGAAAAATATGTCTTCACGCAGTGGTATGGGTTTTATTTTGTGCAGATGCAGCGATTCTGCTTTGGAAGCTCAATGACTCTAAGGAGCCGGAGCAGGCGCCCGTTTTCCAGGAGGACGAAGACGCTCAGCTCAATAAGGAGAGCTGGTCTGTGGTCAAGACTTTAAGGTACACAGCTCCGGTTCACAGCTGTGGCAGGTTCAGTCCCATCAAGTGACAGTGTTTTAATGACGGTTTGGACAGTGGTGCTCCGACTGAGAAAAGCACTGCATCAGGAATCAAACAGGGTCCCTCTGCAGTATGGAAAACTAACACATTTGATTCCAGTAGTTTGCAGGTCTGAATCAGTAAGGAAAATTATTTATGTATTTCAAACTACTATATTCTTTATGCTTCAATATAAATGAAGCATTGTGGGGCTTCAGAGATGCACCTGCCTACAAATCATAGTCCAGGTGTAAGGAGACATGATTTTTTGGTACAGGCCCCCAGCAAACATCATTTTTGTTCTTTGCATATTGTGCAGCCCTAAGAAAGTGTGTAATTCTGCTTTCACCTTGCATCGACAGACCTTTTAGATAGTACAAAGATTTTTGTATAAATCTGGTTTTATCTTCTCACTGGTGTTTGTCTCACTCACTGAGCAAAAATGTTTTGTGCAGCACTTCAAATCGCTGAGGACAGACAAGCGAGACAGTCAACATTTCAGAATGACAACAGAAACACGCCATTGCTATTTAGTCAGTTCATTAAAATAAATGAATCAGTTAGTCCTGAATATGGAGATCTACTTGTTATAATAATTGTGCAATTTGCTATCTGATGTGTAGCAATAGTGTGGTCATAAAAATACATTTCTTGTGATTTCATTTGTCTTTAGGGGACACATAGAGGACGTTTATGACATCTGCTGGACACGAGATGGAAACTTTATGGTGTCTGGGTCTGTGGACAACACCGCCATTATGTGGGACGTCAACAAAGGTTTGCTTAGACCCGCAGATATCTGTGTATTTCATAAAGCTTCATCTGTTATATTTGTATTTCAGTAATGCAAATTCACAGCACAGCGTGAAAGTGTGAGTTTATTATGTTATGAATTTGCATTTATTTTGCTGGTTGCAACTGCTCTTGTGTTTAGGGCAGAAGCTGTGTATCTTGAACGACCATAAGAGCTACGTGCAGGGGGTGACCTGGGACCCTCTGGGGCAGTATGTGGCCACTCTGAGCTGTGACAGGTGGGAAAACAGAGATTCAGGTCGCTCGTCACTCATGGCCCTGTATACGGCTCTGATCATCTTCACATGGATGTTTCTGCTGTTGCTGAGCTACTCGCTGACAGTGGAGCTCCAGCAGTGTCGTGCTTAATATGTTTGTGTTTCCCTCCCCCCTCAGAGTGATGCGTGTGTACAGCACTCACACCAAGAAGAAAGCTTTCTGTATCAGTAAAATGAGCTCTGGGCCGCTTGCAGAGGGAGAGGTCTGTACAAATGTTGCTCTCATGATACTCCTCTGGGTCACTGTGACTAAAGTCTTCAATTTCACATTTTGTTTATTTCAGTTATGAATTTTGTCAGAATTAGCTATTTCCACTAAACCTCCCTTTTTTTCCATGAGATTTTTCTACACAAAGTTAACTATCTGTTTTTGTCACATAAGCTTGTGTTTTGGCCACCTGTTGACTAAAATCTTTAATGTTTAATGTTTTTTTTTTTTAAATTTAATGCTTTAATGTTTGTTCAAATGTTTGTTTTTTATGTACTCTGTAATATCTTCAAAATCTTCTGCTCTGCTGCAAAGTGAGTGAAGTAGGTTTCAAGGTTATCTTTGCAAGCACAACCATCGAAAAAACAATACATACAATATGCAAAACATTTATACAGACATACAACACAATACAGCCAAATCATGACGTGTTATTCATTTAAAACACCAATGGCAGCAGTGAGAAATTCATTTTTAAATGAATTTCTGCACCTGCGGCCAGACGGAAGCCGCTTAAAGGCCTCTTCTTTAAAACCCACAGCTTGTAGATTTGGGGAAGTTCAGTAGGCATGTTACACATACACTCTGAGTGCTGCATTTCTCTTCATCTTTGCAGGTCAAGCAGTACAGGATGTTCCACGATGACAGCATGAGGTCGTTTTTCCGCCGTCTGTCATTCACACCGGATGGGTCTTTCTTGCTCGCTCCAGGTGCCTACATGATACACTTAAAATGCAGCTTTTATCTGGTATTTCTCCAGTGAACTTATGTGTTTAATATCTTAGTTAATGGGATACTTCACCCAAAAAAATGACCATTTGGACATCGGTTACTCACACAGTGTCACGCTGAATTTGTTAAGAAAATTTAGTTTTTCTCAGATGCCTCCACGGTGAACGAAGAATCCGAAACGTAGCAAATTCTTGACGAATTGGTGGAAAAGGGGACCGCGTTTCACAATGACGAATGAGACTTTGATTATACTGCACAAGGTGTGTGAGAGTTTGTCAGCCAACGTTTTGATATCGTCGAGCTGCTTTCGACCAGTTCATCAAGAATTTTCTCAGTTTTGGATTCTGCGTTCACCGTGGAGACGTGCAAGAAAAACAACATTTTCTTAACAAGATCAATGTAATACTGTGTGAGTAATAGATTTAAAAATGATTTTGTCTGTGAAGTTTTCCTTTACGATAGATTGCATAAACTAATATACGTCCTCTGTTGTCACCTTTTTTAACCTCAGCCGGATGTGTGGAGATTGATGAAAATATCATAAATACCACCTATATCTTCTCAAGGAAGGGCCTCAAGAGGTAACTTTTGTGACATTTCGGTTTTTCAGCGTCACTGTTGGCTGTATTGATGCTGGTAGTTGATGTACAGATCTGTGTGTGTGTGTGTGTGTGTGTGTGTGTTTCAGGCCTATCGCCCACCTGCCGTGTCCAACTAAAGCTACACTGGCTGTGCGCTGCTGCCCCGTCTACTTTGAACTGAGAACCAAGAAAGCAGAAGGCAAGGACGTACACCCCGTTAGTCAACAGTCAGGGATGATTGTATTGTCTTCACTCTTCACGTGTTCTTCATCCTTCCTCTGTTTTCCCTCCACAGATGGTTCTGTTCAGGCTCTTCCCAACATATTCCAGCTGCCGTACCGCATGGTGTTTGCTGTGGCATCTGAGGACTCCATCTTCCTGTATGACACGCAGCAGACGCTTCCTTTCGGCCTGGTGTCCAACATCCACTACCACACACTCAGCGATCTCACATGGTAAACTAGGACTGTCTTCTTTTGTAGCGTGTGTGCAGTAAATTAGATCACACTGATGCAACGCAATGGGGAATTTATGTTCTGTCCCTGATGACATTATGGAGCTTTATTATGCGTCGACATGTGACTTTTTTCATTTTTTTTATTTTTCTCAAGAAAGAAAAAAGGGCTGGAAGGCATGTTTTCCTTTTTTATGTTTTGGTGATTTCTTTTCTACTTAAAAAAAAAATTAATTTTTTTTTCTTTTATAGAAAAAAATATTTTAAAAATATTTAATATTTCTTTTGCGATTTCTTTTGAGTGTTTCTTTTAGGAGAGACTAAGCTAAAACGAGTGCTGATAACTTTGGTATATACACTTCGCCACTAAAAACAATTTTCGTGACAGCTGACATAAAGGATTGGACTAATATAGCTCAATATAGCCAAACTATTAAAAAAAATACCTTTATTGGCTCTGAATCATTGAGATCGAATCGGGACATTGAAGAATCTCTTCACGTCAATAAATGTTTGAATGTTTAATCGACTGTTCCTCAACACAGGAGCCTCATTAACGGTCTCTGTGTTTCAGTCATATTTTAGTCTTTCAGACACCGGATTGTTTTTGTGTTATATCCTCTTTAGGTCCCGTGACGGTTCCTTCCTGGCTGTGTCCTCCACAGACGGCTACTGCTCCTTCCTCTCCTTCTCCCCTGGGGAGCTGGGCACTCCGCTGAAGGAGCCCCCCGCCCTTGAAATCTTTGCCCCAAGCAGTGGTGCTGAGAAAAAAGGCAAGAAGTCAACAGCGGCCAAAACCTCATCTCCTGTCACGCAGCCGCAGAGCTCAGCCCCGACTCCCACATCACAAACTAGCCAGGGCAAAGACGCCCCCTCAGTCACGCCTCCAGAGGAGAAGAAGAGCACCCCGAACGCCAAGTCGAAACCTCAGCCCCGTAGGATCACCCTCAACACCCTGGAGGGCTGGGGGAAACCCTCTACCCCTAAAACCACAGCTCCTTCTGCACCTCAGACCCCAACACCTGCAAGCACAAGCACACCCTCTACTCCCCAACCTCGCATCACCCCCCTCACCCCAACGAGCCCCTCCACCGCCCAGCCACGCATCACCCCCCTCACTCCCTCCACCCCCAAAACACTCAGCAGTGCTAATAATGCTGGTTCCACCACTCCTAAAGGTACAGCCACCCCAAAGGGACCCACACCAAGGTAAATACGCTTTTCTACGAGTTTCTGTGTGTCATTGTGTTTATTATTAAACCACTGAAAGTGTGAACCTTTATATACACACAGCAATACAGCTTTGATTGTTGGCAGGCAGGCTTTACAGTGTGTGTGTGTGTGTGTGTGTGTGTGTGTGTGTGAGAGAGAGAGATAGTTTTCTATTCTTAACACATGCACAGAAATTACAGCGAAGCAGCTGAAAACCTTAGGCTTCAAACTCCCTCCAGCAATGCTCATTAATTATTTATAATTTAAAAAAAGAAACTAAGTAAAAGCAAAACCTGAATCTAAGACATAAAATAGTGCGAGTTAAAATATAGTGCTAAAATATAAACATAAATAAAATATAAACAAGAGGCCATCTTGCAAAGGGATCACACAAGGCACAATACAGCAAACCTCTGCAAATGTGGGCCAGGGGCGTAAAGTGTGTGTGTGTGTGTGTGTGTGTGTGGGGGGGGGGGGGGGTAAACCTCTTCCCTCCTACCTCGCTTCTTCCGGCCCCTCTTATTCGGACCACACCCATCTTTGAACTCTGCCTTCATTTTGATCTTTACTACACACCAGTAGAGTATTGTGACAGCATGTTGTGCTGTTGCGGCTGCAAATAAAGTAATATGAATTTGTACAGACAGTTTTTCGTATATACATTCATTACATACATGCACAGCCTTTGTAAAAGAGAAGGTAGAGCGACAAGTGACGAGCTCACATGTTCACATGATTATTACTTTATTGATTGATTAATCGTTATATCTCTAATGTTTTAGGAAATACTGAGAAATAAACACAATTACAAATATAATATAATAAACACTCAGGTGACATCTTCAAACTGCTTGTTCTTTTCAAAATATATAAAATATATTACACTGATATAAAAGTGAGAAAAGCTGCAAATGTTCACATTTGAGAAGCAGGAAACATATAATTTAAAATTTACAGATCATCACACTCATTACTAATTTTCTTCTTGTGGATATATCGTGTAAGCACTGGTGCGTATTATTCTCTCTTTGTGTGTAGTGTTTGGATGTGTTTGTCAGTATTCGGTAACACTTGTAAATAACTGTCCACACTAACAAAATCACTCATGTTATTTGTGTTATTTAACGGAGACATGTTTTCTGTGTTTTGAACATTATAGTTTACGATTCACATAATTAATATCAAGTAAAACTTTAACTTTAAAAAAAACAGGCTTACAAATTGCTTTACAGTTCCAAAAAACGTTGATGAAAAGCATCTGAATAAATATTTAAATCAGAGAAAACTCCCCCAAAAATGTAAAAGAATAATAACACTAACTTTAAATTCAGTCCTAAATATGACAGGAAGTCCAGTGAGCCTGTCATTGGGATGTTATGTGAAGTTTTAATTTGTCATTGTGCAGCAGAATTAACCTAATTTAACATCTGTACAGGCAAGATCTTCCTAAACCTTTTTTTATCCACTGAGTGTTTTTAAAACTGTTAAAATGTGCCTGATGTGGTTTAAAGTATGCAGGTGTTGCGTCATACAGGAGTGTGTATTGTAATTTATAAAAAATACTTGATTTATTTAAACGTGTTGTGACTGAAGTCTGACTGAGGAAGAAACAACACACCGCTTACTGCATCCGCCTCCCTCCCCCCTAATGATTAAGTAACTAAGCTGATTATCTCTAAAGATTTACGGATGAGTAAGAAAGCACGGTGTCCTTTAAAGTGTCCCTTTTCAATACATTTTTTAAAAATGCAGAAAAATGTATAAATAGCTGCGACGGGGTTGTGGCGTTTTCTTCTGTTTACATACGCTCAGCTCTAGCAGTGAGAAACAAAGCCCTGTCTGGTATGAGGGATCCGTTGGACCCCCCACTGACAATAAAATAATAATCACTCTGACAGACAGCGGGCAGACAATGGCAGGTCTGCACATGCTTTTGTATTTATCTTGTATCTGTAACTTGGAGCGTTTGCCTTGACTAGTTTTACTAGTTGGCAGCGACCGGACGACAAAAGAGATGATAAACGAAGAGGACGGGTGATTAACTTTGTTCACAGTAGAGAGCACAGTTCATTTTTGTGTTTTGTGCCTGCGTGTTTACTGTTTTTACCCTTCTTATTTCTTCTGTGTGTTGACAGGAGAGTGTCTCTGACTCCTGTTGCATCCCGATCTCCGGCTGTCAGTTCACTTTTCCGCACTCCCTCCTCCACTGAGAAGGCCAAACATGGTCAGTGAGGGCAACTGCTTTGGCTGTTTTCCAGCAACAGAAGACAATATTCTTTTATCATATACTTCAATATTGTGACGACATTATAGGGTTGAGTACTGGTGCTTTCACAAAATATTAACACAATGAGATTTTTTTTAAAATAATCATCAATAAAGTGGATGTGATTTATAAAGGCAAATAATAGAGCAGCTAGAATCCACTTTAATGTAATGAAGCCCTTGAAACCAAGAAAAGAAGACACGGCATTAAGATATCCAGAAGCTAAGACGATGTCTAGTCTCATATCAAGATATCGGTATAATATCAATATATTTCCAGGGTGTGTGCAAGTCCTTTAAAAAGTCCTAAAATGTCTTAAATTGGATTTTATAAATACCAAGTCTTAAAAGTCATAAAATTGGCTTATTTTAAGTTTGTGAGGTCTCAAACATTTTACTTAATTTTACTTATCTTAAAATATACTTAAAATATAATCTGAAACTGAACATGTCAAAAACAACAAAAAAACAACAAAAACCAGCACTTTCAGTGGAAGTAAACTGACACTGCAAACATGCTGCAAGTGTTTCCACTGCAGCCTGGTCTGCAGCTGCTGGCTGCAAATTTGTTGTTCCCATTAATCATTTAGATGCAAAAATTTCCCAAACTAACCCTTAAACTTTTCAGCGTATTTCAGCGTACATGTGGTCTGCTACAACTAAATCTTGACTGAAGTCTATCTAAGTGTTACATTCGTGTTTTTGCATCACATGGAAAAAAAAGACAATCACATGTAACCCGTGTGTCACTGATCCCTTCACTTGTATTTCTCCAGAACGTCCGTCTCCTCCCACTGATCCAGTGTGCCAGCCTCCAGAGTCCAAACGGCCCAAGACCAGTGAGCCCCAGTCAAAGACCAGCGCTCAGAGTTAGTGTCCACTGGGAACAGTGTGGTGGTATAAAATCAGAAAAAATACAAACTGCAGAGCAAAAAGCAACGAGGCTCCCCGAGGATGAGACACCACAGTGCGACGGCATCATCTGTGGGTTCACACAGTCTGTGCTTGACATGACGAGATGAAGCTTTAACCTCATAATGTAGTCATTATAAAACAAACTGCATTGCAGTAAGTGTCCCTCGAATTAATACTTATTTTAGTCGTGTGTGTGTTTTTGTATCCTGCAGTTAACAGGTAATTGTATTATATTTGATTTTTTTTCTATATTCTGAAGCGCTGCTGTTAAAAGGAAAGTTTTGTCTCACTTTTTAATCAGAACATTTGATTATGAAACTAAATATGAATTCAAAACCTGAAAAAGAAGAAAGAAAAAATATAAGTACCTCCGAGGTTTAGTGCCTTGTGAATATACGATCTGGGTCTTAATTTGCTGCAGTCTGCGGGCCAGCAGCTAGAGTTTAAAGCTCATAATTGTGAACTGTTTCTATTCATTGTCTAATAAAGGATGTTTCATGTACACTGCATTTTAAGTGTTTTCAGTAAATATCTGTGGGATGATTCATGCTTTAATCGTGAGCAGCTGATGGTTATATAAGCTCTTATTTTCTGTTACAAAAGTCATCAGCTCTTTGTAATAAACCTGAACTAATTTGAAGAAACACACCTCATGAGACATCTTTACAATAGTATTTAGGACACGAAACTGTACAATTAATGCTGCAAAGTTTGCTGAGGATTTACATCCCTGATGTGCGTGGTTGTTTGTGTTGTATTTAGGACTGCAGCCATAGTTTTAAAAACATCTGTTCAAAAGATTGTGACTACACACCAAAAAGATTTTTTTTTTTACTGTGTTGGATTTTTGTTTTTAATTATTCAGTTCACTGTCATATTTTCATAGATTTTAGTCCATCACATGAAGGTCTAAATATCAGGAGAAAACTGGTGAAGAAATAATGATTCAGGTATTTCTTCATTGTCCCCAAATCAAATTTAAACATACTGAGTCTGAAAGAAAGACAACTGGCAAATTACCTGACACGTATGGTTTTAATTTTTTAATATAAGTTATTCTGAGGTAAATAAAACCCCTAAATTCCCCCCAAAAATACAAAGGATGTGACGTTCGGGTCCACAGTGGTAACCCAGAGTGTATCACAGTATTTTATTATTACTTTGACCATAGACTATATAATTTTTTTAAAAAAAGAACAAATCTTGATACATAATCTATAACTTTGAGTCAGTTTTGAGTTTTAATGTGCAAACCTTCAAATGCAATGAGCCAAACAGATGTGATAAATTCTTACAACAAAATGCTGGAAAACAAAAGGATCAGCTTGATGTCAGTTTAGCGCTGTATATCATGTGCATTATGTTTTGATGATATATGCCACCTGGAACAACAGTTTAGCTTTGATGCTACAGTAAATTTTCAGGTGACTGGAATATTTTCTGCAGTTTGAAGACTTGAATTAAAAACAAACTACGTGGTTAGTCCTGGACAGAAACACTAAACTGATGCAGTGAAATACCATCAGTCATTATTTTGTGTTGGATTTACGGTAGTGAGAATTCCCTGGACAGTAAAAAATAATCAATTGAGATTTTATCAAAAAATCAACGTGTGACCGTAAGTTTTTCAACTCGTTTTCAACTCTTAACTTTATAAGGAGAATTTGCATTTTGCTTAAGAAATGTATTTTAGTAATAAACACTTGTGCTGTTTTTTTGCCGTATTGTCCCAGTGGCCTACTTACATTTGGTGTACAAACTTTTTCATTTACAAACAGAAATTCTGCGAGTCACCTCATACGTTTGTATTTTTCCTCCTGGATCTGAAAGCTCTGCTTAAGTCACTTAGCTTAATTTTCTTGAACACAACCCCCCCCCAAAAAATAAACAAGCATTTGGAAAATTATTATACTGAATATTCTGAATATTAATACTCTTATATTTATGTGCTTGCTCCCCTGTATATCCTTCTTTTTATGTTTTGTTTTATTTTTGTTAAATTTTTAGTTATTTACTTAATGCACCTTTGCATTACCTTTCATTTATGTTTGCATCTTTCAGATTTATTTTTTATGTTTTTTTTTGTTTTACCTGTTCTGTACCTGTTCCTGATGTTTTTTATATGTTCAATTTGTCAAAAAAAGATAAAGTACAGTCGCTGAGTGAAAACCAAGGCCACTTGGCAGCCCTAATAAACTCGTCTCTGATTCTTATTTACTTAAGATATAAAAGATAACCATTTATTAGTCCCACAATGGGTAAATTTGCATTGTTACAGCAGCAAGGTGTGTACAAGATAAGCAAGCAAAAAGAAAAAAAACAAAAAAAAAAAAAAAAAAAGGTGCAAACTAAACAGTTAAAATATTTACATCAATTGCACATGGTAGATAATTTCCCGTGTGAAAAAAATGCATTTTAGTATAAATAATAACCCTTTGAAAAAATACGACCATGATTCAAATGTAAATAATGTGCAAAAACTGAGTCAAAGCAACTGTAAAGGGAACATTGTTTTCAATCTGTGACATTGAGATGATGGTGAGAGCTATTAAAATCTGAAATCATCTGATGGTTTTTGTTTTATCTAAATAACATCAGGTCATTTTCAAAGGATAAAAACAGCACAACCTTCATTTAATAGTATCAGTGTGCCAGAGGAGAGTAACACACTGAGTGCATCATGTTTAACTTGACTGAGCAGCAAAGTGAAGCAAATACTACACACTGGCATCGTGTGCGAACAACCTACCTTGCTGCTAGAGGAAGAAAACTACATTGAGTGACAGCTCCGTCAGCCAATCAGAGCTCGTCTGGCAGAAGTTCTTTAAAGCTTCTGCTAATGGCCTTTGTGTGAAGGCGGGGATGACTCGGCTCGGTTAGGCTGCTGATTAGCAACAAACAGAAGGTTACGAGTTTAAAAAATTGGACAATTTGACCGCCAGACTGGGTTTGCGGATATAAGAGCGGTATGAACTATGTCGGGTGTGTGACCGGGGCTTGTTGGGCCGCTTTCGTGGACACCCGGCGGTGATTTTTGCAACATTTGTGGCCGCTCGCGGAGACAACCTCGCTTTTAGGTCGTTGAAGTGGCGATGCTGAGCTGATAGCTGCGTCATCATGTTGCTTCCGACTCGAGTTGGCGAAAAGAAATCTCAAGTTAACGCCGGAGGTGAGGCTGCCCGCCGTCATCCAGCCCCGGAGGCCACCCCCGACGCCTGAGGTGGATGGGAGACGGGCTGCGGGTGAGCGGTCGGCGGTGAAGCCCGTTTACGTGGTCGCTGTGTAACTGGTGACTTTACATCACTTGGCTCGGCGGCGTTGGCGCGATACTCTCCTGGGCTGCATTTATTTTCCGCACTGGACTGTCAAACATTTCTGTTGATGCTGATACTAAAGCCCCTCAAACAGAAAGTGTTGATATTTTAGGGATGTTAGTCATAACTGAAGAAGTGATGACACTGACAGCTCTGGTGCAAAGATCCAGTGAAATGACTCCCATCTGGTGGTGACTTTTCTTCTCGAGGAAAAACAAGCTTTTGTAAAGCCACAATAAGCGACGCGACGGCTCGTTTTTAACTATTTTGTAGCAGTCAGACTGTTAGCGAGGTGTCAGAGAGTGTTTTGTTGTCGGATCTGCTGTCACCGCATCCACGTGGACTTTGCTTCACGTTAAAGTTTGGCTCGAAACAGGACTTCAAAGACGAAGCAGCTGTGGTTCCTCTCATCAAGTTTTAACACAAAAATAAAACAGGTGAAAATGGCCAGCACGCACACTAACAATCATTACGCAGAGACGTTTTCGTCCAAGCCGTGGTCGGATGGAGACGGAGCCGGGGAGACGGAGTCAGCCGGGAAAGGGCGTGGGCTTCCCGCACGGTGCTCGCCCAACTTTGAGATGATAGACGGGCTGCTGTACCGCAAAAAGCTGGAAAAGGGCTTTATCAACTACCGGGAGGTTTTGGATGAGGAGCGGAGACATGAGGCCATCTCCACCTTTCACCGGCGGCGGCTTGGCCCGCACCATCACTCCCTGGAGGAGACCTACAAATGCGTGGCTGAAAACTACTGGTGGGAAGGTATGAAGTGCCTGTCCTAAATCTGCACCTGACATCAGGCATCATTTTGCCTTTTATGAATGTAGGATTTACTCTGGTGCAAAGTCTCTAGACTTTATTTGTTTTAACACAAATACAACATATTCAGTTAAAAGTCGTTGATTTCATTAATTATTGAGGGCTGCAGCCACGGTCAGAGGATTATGACTGTAAACCAAAATGATTTTTTTTTAAGTTTAATTATTTGTATTTAATAGTTCAGTTAACTGTTATTGCTTACAATTTTGTACATTTTAATTCATTACATTTCAATAGAAAACCAGAAAAATACTTATTGTAACTTTTTTTCTTAACCTATATTTACATTACATATGACAGTGTTTGTTTCCTGACTCTGGAACTTCTTAGGGACTGTTCTTTATTTATCAGAGGAGGTGGGTGGCTGCGGTGTGACTTTTTTGTTCTTGTTTTTACCTTCCCTGAAGCTACAGATATTTTTCCCTGAGCCTCCATGAGTGAAACTCGCAAATTTCATCATCTTCTTGTTTTTGTGTTGCGCCCCAGATGGCTTTTGCCTTTTAATTTCTTTCACTCTTACACCAGTGCCACACTGCATGCGTGACCAGTGTGTGCTGGCTACCTCGCTGAACTGCTGCGGCTGGCACACTTCACACAGACAGCGTTGTTGCTGCAGAGCTGCCTGCTGCTATATCTACTGTATTTCCACAATTAAAAAACAATATTCCACTTCTTTTCATTTCTGGAGCCATGTAAGATGCTGCATTGTAAACAACACGGTCATGCAAAAATTGCTCAATAAAAAGCCGTGTTTTAACAACTTAGGGGATTCTTGCGACAGAAATCTTGTCAAGGTTTTTAATATGAAATAGAAACAAGAAAAAAGAAATTGCATTTCGTCATGTCTGTGACAGATATAGACGTTGAAACTGCAGTGAAAGGTGGTGTAATATAAATATAGTTATTAAAAGAATGTATTTACTGTCTGTTTTTGCTGAAACTGTGCACGTGACGTGGAAACAATAGGCGAGACCCCTTTTCTCTAGATGGCTACGCCTTAGCAGCGTTATTCACACGCACTGACCAAAAGTCATAACCTCCCTGTCACAATTACTTGGTTAAAAGATTGACACAGTCAGGATGTGGGAGAAGATTTCACAGAACTTTGGACCCCTTTCTCTGCTATATTAACTCTCTAATTTCAATACACATCATGTGTACTTTCTTCACAGGGATGTACTTCCAGATCAGAGATTTTGTCCTGGGCTGTCCAGAGTGTCAGAGCCAGCGCACCAAGAAAACGGAGGTATGTCATAATGTCTTGACGTCGTTTCATTCACGCTTTCATCAAACTTTCAGCTCCTCTTCAGTTTTATCAGTGCTTCATTTCTCTGCATCTCACACATTTTAATCCACACGTTCTCGCTCTCATTCTCACTTAATCCTGCTCTCACACTTGGATGTCTTCTGCAAGTGCTTTCTCACCCATTGTATTCCTGTAATGATGCCTCTCCGTCTGCTTCTGTCTCGCTGTCTTTTGCCTCTCAGGAGCTGGGTGGCAGAGGATGTGTCACAAAGACGATGGTGTCACACAGCGCTGACATGCTGAGCAAGCTGAGGAGTCAGCGGGAGGCGGGTCTCTTCTGTGACATTACACTGAGGACGAACGGGAGATCCTACTCTGCTCACAGAGCTGTCCTGGCGGCCGTCAGCGACCACTTCCAGGAAATCTTCACAGAAATGGACTCGAGCATGAAAGCAGACATAGATCTCACAGGTACGACACGAGGCCAAACTAACACTAGAAAACATTACGTCTTGAGCTCTGTTTAAGAGTTGGGGCTGAATCTGGATGTAACGACCTGACTGACTTTGTCTCCAGATGTCCCCAAAATGATGTTTGCCCATTAAATGGTTCCTCTTTAACTTCTAAGTCAATATTTCCAATCTTGTCACCAGCTAAATGTTCATCAAAGAATCTCAGAATACTAAACTGTTATCTGTTCATCTCCAGAACATTTAAATATTATTTTTTTTCTGTAAAATGTCATGAAATCATAAGAAAGACCCATTATAATTTCCCAGACCCCAAGGTGTCATTTTCAAATTGCTTATTTTGTCTCACTAACGGTCCAAAATAGAGATATTTATAATAGAGCAGTGCCCTGATATTTGAAGATTCGAATCTTCATTCGGAGACTCCTCAGTCAAGACGAGCAGGCGTTTTTTGGGAGGAGGGGGTGGTGTCATTCAGCGTGCAGTGTACTTGTGGGGATACTTGTGGGTCCCTAGAAGTAGTTGCAAAGTCAGCAGTCCTTGCTTTCACCCTGCTTTCTGGGGTAAAATCTTTACACTACGCCAAGTCGTCCCATCTGCTGGGTGAAGGTGTCTGTGAGGGGTACGGGCAGCTCCGGACCCACGGTGGGTCTTAGTGCGACAGGGGCAACTGCGCGGTCAGGCTGCAAGAGAACGTTATGTTCTGCATTCTGCATAGAAGTGGTGAATTTACAGCTCACTGCAACTAGCGGTAGGCAAATTGATACCAAAATATTGATGCTACATTTTCGATTTGAACATCAATTCTAATGTCAATAGACGGATAAGCATATAATTGCCTCTCTCCCGCAGTGTACCCATTTATATTTCAGTCGTAAAACTGTCTGTGGAAACAACATATTTCTGTGTTGAACTCATCTAGTGTGTGTACTCTTTGCTTTTCCACTGCTCTTGTTTTAGCGCACACAACACAGCACACTGCAGTGTTGATCTTGACCAGTATAATCCAACAAGCAATTGCAGTGATGGCTAAACGAAAGAGGAAAAAACAAACGTTAAAAAGAGATCTTGAAGCCGCAACAGTAAAGATGGGAAAAAGGGAAATGTCTCAGCATCCGTACCCCAGAAACAGAGCTGGAGTCCTTTCAGAGAAGCACAGGCAAGGAGTGCCCAGGTATATTATTGTAAAGCCAAAATCTTAGTCAAATTATTTCTTCAGCATTGATTAATGAAGCATTTTCAAACTGTAGTTGGCCATCATTAGCTGTCATTTTAGTTTACTCAAAAGGAAGACTCTTTACACACACTTCCATTAAGAAAATGGTTTCTAGTCGTAATTATAGTGAGAAATCATTTGTTTAACCAAAACTAACCCTTCTGTTCTCATTCCTTTTAAGGGTCATTCTGACCGATAATAATAATAACTCTGAAACTGTGAAACCGCGATAGTTTCTGAGACTTTTGTCGTACCATCAAAATCTCATACCGCCGCAACCCTACACACAATAGTGATTATTCAACAATCGTTTGTAGGGAAACTGAGAGCTAAAGATGATACTCTGTTCATTCCTTTGAAACAGGTCTTTCGCATTAATTTATCATGACTTGATTTAACTATATATTTGGAGTCGGAGGATCCAAACCCTGCATTGGGACACTGCCATAGTCTTCTCATTTCCGTATGTCTTTGATGTGTGCCGTCAGACAGGAGCAGAAGTGGCCCTGATTAAAGCAGTTGTTATATCGTCTCCACGGTCATGTTTACACTTTGCTCCCGCTCTGCCTGCCGTCTCTGATCCTCTGTTTACACAGTCACTTTCATCTCCCTCTGATTGACCAGGGCTCAGCATATCTAATTAAAGGCTCCTTTTCTTTCCTCACAGGTTTTAGTGAGGACAGCCTTCTGTCCCTGCTGGATTTCTCCTACTCGTCCACTCTGAGTGTTCGCCAGGAGGACCTACCTGAAGTCATCGCCATGGCCCGCCACCTGGGAATGTGGCCTGCGGTGGAAGCCTGCTCCGCTCTCATGAAAGAGCAGGAGCAGCAGCTCCGTCCCGGCAAGGGCTTTCCCTCCGCCTGCGCCGGTGCATGTCACGAGCGTCACCACCAGCAGAGGGAAGGCAAAAGGAAAAGGGTGGACAGTATGAACGACAGCTTCAGTCTAATGCTGGATGCATCAGATGAGTCTTTAGAAGGAAGTCCAAGACACAATTTGCGCAGGACACCGAAATCCCAAGGCCATAATGGTCTCCCTCTGAGCCCGACACATAGGATGAAGCTCATGGACTTCAAATCTCCCTCTTCCAAGAAAGCTACTACACCTCGACACGCCATGGGCTCTCCGCAGTCACAGAGTTACTTGCGCATATCCCCATCAAACACCCGTCTTCTCCGCTCTACTCCTGGGGCCGCCAAGAAGGTTCAGAGATTGCTACCCATGCCAGAGAGCCCTCGACGAAACCGAAAACCTCACTCCATCACACAGCTGTCCCACAGCAACAGATCGAGGGTTACAAAGATGGCAGTGTGCAGCCCTGTGAGGGTAAAGCAGGAGGTGGAGGAGGTTGGAGAAGATGAACAGGATTATGCAAGAGCGCAGGAGAAGTACAAGCTGATGAATGTTCTTGGGCTACAGAGGACCGCCCTCCTGCCTAGACCGGAAGATCTGATTGGCTGGAGACAGAAGAAGCGACTGAGGAAGCTGAAGGCCAACAACTACTCACTGACAAAGCGCCGAAAACCACGCTCCACCTCCCCAGGACTAACATACGGGGCTGTGACACTGTCACTTCCCCTCTGTAACCCCGTCAACAGTCACCTCCTCAACAAGTCAGTGAAAAGCAAGCCTGTGGGTCCAATCAGCACGGAGCAGATGACGGCAAAGAGGCCAAAGAGCGTCCCGAGACACATCCCTCCAAGTGACAGGAGCATGCGAAGTAAAGGTGTGTTACCAGACATGTTCCAGCCTGCGTCCAGGTCCTCCTTCGGGGGGAGGGAACTAAGACGGTCAGTGAGGACGGGTGACAGCGCCCACCTTCCTGCCCAGCAGCCTCTGCGACGCAAAAAAACCGTAGTGAGAAACACAGCCAGGATCAAATCAGAACCAACTCAATACTCTGTCTCAGGTTTCCCTCTTTCATCAAATAATCACTGCGGCCTCTCACCTCACAAATCACCACCTCCGCACAGGGCACAGGCCAGAAATAAGATCACAGTAGAGTCGGTAAAAACACTGCGTTACAACAAAAGCCGACCAGCAACAAAGGCCAAGCTTAGGCGGGGCTCCACACGGGAGGTGGAGAAGACAAAGTGTAAGCCCAGAGAGGAGGGGAGGAAGGTCATGGACGTTGGACCGAGAGGGAAGGTTAACGAACCCGGTGGGCTCCAGTTTTCAGAGCACGCACCTCCGCCGTCCATCTACAACCACCCTCTGTACAAAGTCATCAAAGAAGAGCCAGCAGATCCCGTGCCAGTCGGACATTTCTCTGATCCTCCCTCTCCAGACCTGGGCAAGCGCCAGAGCAAGCCCCCCATCAAATTACTGGACTCGGGCTTTCTGTTCAGCTTCTGTCGGCCAGCAGGGGGGCCGATGGCGGGACTGAAGAAAGAGGAGGAGAGCGTTGATATTTGCTTAATGCGCTCTGTGTCACAAGTCGGGGAGAAATTTGGAGCAGAGCAGTCCCCCCACAGGACGCTGAGAGCCAGAGGGCCACCCACCCTTCCTGTGATGAAGACGGAGAGGGAGGAGAGGAGCGTGACCCGAAGCAAGGCTCAGAGACCCAGGCCAAACCGAAACGGCACTCCTCACCTGGCCAAATCTGCCGGGTCAAAGGCCACACGGACCATACCAAAGGTAGATGAAAGGGAGGGTAGCGCTTTACAATGATGACTGCAGCATATTTAGGGAAAATGAAGCATCCAGGAAAAGAGTAGTAAAGGGGGAACACTGTATGAATTTACTAATGTCAACTTCTACCTGTTGATTGGGAAAAAAACAACAACAAAAAAAACTGCTGGAGTAGGTAACCCTGTGAAACCTTGGCAAAGTGGTTTGATTTCTTTCAAAAACAGGAGAAGGCAATAAGCAACTTAACAAGACATGGTCAAAAAATTACAAGAAAAATATGTGAAAATAAGCAGAAAAGAAAAGTTAAAAACAAAAAGAAAATGACTTGCAAATGATAATTATTTAAAAAAAATATTTGTATAATTCTGTTTAATATAATTTAAAAATTAAAGTGAGAGTAATTATAAATATTGTTTTCTGGATATTTTTCACTAATTTTTTAATATTATTTTCTGACCAAACCCCCTTTTTCCTGACTAATTTTGAGGTCATTTTCTTTTCCCACAAATTTCAAGAAATTAGTAAAAAGTAACATGTCTTGCCAAGTTGGTTGTTGCCTTTTTTTTCCTCACAAATCATATCAATTTCCTCAGGTTTCAAAGGGTTAAACAGCGTGTGAAAGATATCTGAAAGCAGCAAAAGGAAACAGGTGCAAATCCAGGATTCAAAGGGTTAATTCAGAGTTCAGCTTGTCATTTCTTACTTTCGTCTAATCATTTGATTTTGTAGGTATACCACGAATGTTGTGTCTGCAAAATTTGAGTAATCACCTCCGTAAGTGTCTTTCCTTGTCTTTTTTCCTTAATCTCCAGCAGGGTAAACTCCCTCTGAGCGGCAGGAGCTGCGTCATGATGGACGCTGTACGTCGGGCAAGGCTAAAGCAGCTTCGAGGGCCTCGCAGTCAAGTCCCCAATCTCACAAAGGCGACCCATGCCTGTGTGCAGTGCTCAGCCTCCTACAAGGACTGTGATGCTCTCATCATGCATCGCCTCAGGCACATTGAGGGCAAGCACTGGCCATGTCCGGTAAGCACTCGCTCTCCTAAAGCAAAACAGCATAGAAAAATATATTAAAAGTGAAGAAATTAACGTAGGCCTACTGTTACATCAAATTTAATTAAATTTGATTTGAGGGAAATGTTCTGAAGTACACAAGAATGTACACATGTAATAAATCAAATCATTAAAATCATGAAAAGGAGAAAGAGCCTCATGCATATATACGAGAAGCTGGAATTATGATTTTTTTTCAAGATTTATTTTATGAAAAATGACTTACATAATATAAAATAAAATAAAATAGTAGCCAGTTAAGTTTCTAATTAATCTACTAATTGTTTTGGCTAATATTGTATCATATTTATGGTTTATGTGCAAAAATATTAATATGTAAAGTAGTTATCTAATAATAATAGTGGAGTAAAAAGTACAGTATTTCCCCTCTAAAGTGTAGTGGAGTAGAAGTGGAAAGTGAAAAAGCATAAAATAATTTTAAAAATCAGATAGTATTTGAGTAAATGTACTTAGTTACATTCCAGCACGTCTTCTCATCTGACTCTCGCCACAAAAGCAAATTTCCCGGCATACAGAACCATTGCGTGGCTCTGCATTTGTATCCAGGGTTCCCACTGATCCATAAAAAGTCTTAAAAGGCATTGAAGTCATTAATTTAAAACTAATTTGTGTAAGCATATCTTAAATCAATCTTTCAAAAGTCTTAAAAATGCAAATACATAGGATGTGACATTTTATGAGACTTTTTTCTGATGTTGCATTTAAAGTCTGTAACAGGTAACATGTTTTTTTATATAAAAATATAAATAAATTACTAAATGCCTATTGCATTAATGTCAAAGATCAGGGCAGCACAAGCAGCAACACTCACTGTTTGTTTGTTGTGGCTGTACAGGGGACAACAAAATAATAAATGCACAAATAATAAAAATTGGCTATTTAACCAAATTAGTGCATTGTACGCAGAAAGTTTTTAAAATTCAAGACAGTGGAATCCCACACTGAGAAACACGACATAACGCCGTCATGTTTTGTGTTTAATTAAACATTGGGGCAAAATTGTCCCTAATCCTAAGTAACTGATGACATTTTCATGTGATGTTTTTTTTTTTTTATTTTATTTAAAATGGCATTGAAAAAAATCTAAAAGTACTAAATCTAACCTTGCCTGAAGCTGAATGAACCCTGGTATCTGCAGTACAGCTCACAGCTTCTCTGTTGTCCCCCTCTGTTCGTTTCCGTGCCGTTAACCCTTCGTCCTACTCTCTCTGCTGCCGTGTAGCTCTGCAGTAAGACCTTCTTCCGACTGAGGAATGTACGGAGCCACATCCGCACCCATGACCCCAAGTTGTACAAATGCCGGAGCTGCATTGCTGCCGGCTCCTGAGGCAGCAGGAGGGTTCGCTCAAGCAGCGAAACTGAGGTGGGTGATAGTGACACCTTCTCAAGGCTGAGCTGCTCTGAACTGAATCACTGATATGCTCAGTGCTCGCCGTGCTCATCTGTTGTCTTTTGTGATGCTGGCTACACCAGAGTACCTGCAGATCCTTGAAAAGTCTTAAAAAGGCATTGAGTTCATTAATCTAAAAATAAGGCCTTAATTGGGATTAAATTGACTTAAATGAGTCTTTCGAAAGGCTTAAAAATGCTCACAGATGGGAAGTAGGATTTTCTGAATCTTTTTTTTTCTGACATTGCATCGTAAAATCTCAAAATATTTGGTAACATCTACTTTTTTGTTCAATGATTTAATCAATTCCTTTTCTCAAAATCGTCATGATGGGAATCCAAGCAGCAGAATCTCACCTACAGATTGAGAAACATAAAATCACTTATTTCCCACTTCTGTTGGTAAACCAAATAGATACTTAAATGATAACATCATATGTTCATTGTCTTCCATGTGTTCTGCACTAAAAAAGGGTTGATTTTTCAAAATTTGACATAGATAATCTAACGTTTTGACTGGATATAAAAAGTCATGTTTTATGTTACATTACAAACATTTGGGTAAAATAAAATTGTCCTACTTCAATCTTGGTTATTAGAAAGTTTGTCTTAAACTTAAATCCGAGTGGCATTTAAAGAGTTTTAAAAAGACTGAAATCCATCTCGCCTTCAGCTGCAGGAAGCCTGTACAAGTGCATTTTTAATTGTTGACAGCATGTTTTCTATTTTAAAACTTCCTGCAGATGAATCTGTCTATACACCGTAGTGCATTGTGTGTTTTTTTTTTTTTTACCTTGTCTGATTTAATCTGTGGTGTTTTTCCAGGATGAAGGCTGTGAGTGTCTGACACCAGCGAACAGGCTGAAGCCAGAGGCACATGATCGATCAGCAGCTTGTACATAATGCATCCGTCACACACAAGCACAACGGTCTGTGGAAAGGCATAATTACTCTGATTCTAATCATTGCCGTCGTCGATGATCGCTAATGTTATTTAAATAACCAAACCACGGTTGCTGGTCCCGTTTGCGTTTCCGTAGCTACAGAAGGTTAAACTTGAACATTACACTCAGGGGGCGGGGAATGCGATGCCACGGTATAAAGTGATTTAACGTCACAGTTGTGTATAAAATTAAAATGATTGTTATAACTATAACTGCTATGTATTGTTATTATTTTTCTATGTATAGATGAATTTTGAGTGCACTTATATCATAGCTTATGTTGTAAACCTAAGAAGTGGGGATGAAACTGAAGGTTTGGAGTCCACGGTGGGAATACTTGAAGCGATGCAAGAGCTGGAGGGAATACTTGAAGTTGGTGGGGGTCTTAGGAGTGAGACTGTCCTCTGGGTGTTTCAGTGGGTCTTTGTCCTTCGGTGTGCTAACTTTTTAACGACTTGACCGGTCTGTCCCTCCTTTCGTATTGATCTGCTAGTCTCTCATAGTCCGCGAGTCGGGGATTTGGCTCGGGGCTAGTATGGTGACACCACTGCATGTGTATTTGCAGGCCGTTTGTGGTCCACTGTCTTTTCTAAGGCTGCCAATTTTAAAAAGGGAAATGTGTCTCGTTTTTAATGTGAATTTCTGAGTAGTAATCAACACAGCTGTGTCATTACACATGTTTTATTGGTCTCCTCTTCCACTTTGATCCGAGTTCTACTTGTTCGACTTCAAATCCCCCTCCTACTGAATAAATGCAATGTGTTCACATAAAGAGATGTTTGTTTCACAAATTGATTTTAGAAATAACTGAGCTGTCTATCGCTGTTAAAAGACTGAATAAATTTTTGCCTTTTATTTCTTGTTATTCTTGCCTTAATTGCATGTTTTATATATGCACTGTACACTCCAGACCTTCCAACCTAGAACATATATTTTACATATAATGTATGCATTTTGACGGCGAAGTACACTGGTACAATTTGTCACTCTAAGGCTGGGTTGCACCAACAAGGATTCATTTATTTTGTAAAACCAGGTTTACAATGAGTAAATCCAAATTTAAAATACAGCAGAGCTCTCTTGCAACATTAAAAATTAAACTTGGTTTTGTAAAGCCAAGTTTATTTATGTCAACAGAATTTAAACTGAGTTTAATCAATAGGGACAAGTGTCATAATTAAGTCATGATTTTATCAGGTTTAAAAGTTCATCTTTGTTGGAATAATCCAGCCTAAAGTATGCAAAAAACTGGTGACACCTCTGAGTTCAACTGTGCACGTACAGACTAAAGCAGACAAGATTTGATTTTTGACAAGAAAATTCAACAATACTTTATTTAGAAATTAGTTTATTCCAAGCACCTGAAAATATTAAAGGGCAAACCAGGCTCTTGGTGGTGAAACATAGAATACAGTATTTACTCTTCCTTACAACTATGTTCTGCATAACAAAATCAAAGAGTTACTTATATAAAATCAACACAGATACATACCTGATATGAATGACAAATGCAACAGTGTATAACAATATGCTAGAAACATTAAAACGGTTATTTTTTTATATACATGTGCCATTTTGGGGAAAAAAAAAAAACATTTCACTGAAATATTTGTTAATATTCAAAAATCAAAATGTCTCCAAGAATGAACAATATATATAGAATTTCTCATTATTTTAGCTGAATTTTAGCGATAAGATCATTTTCTTGAAGAAATTAAACCAATATACAGTGTTCAAAAATCAGATCTAGACACATATGTTAAAGAATTTAAAACTTAGAAAAAAAAAACCCCAAAAAACTAAACAGGTACACCCCTGTGTGTGCTCATACTTATGTCTATTTTATTTTATTTTATTTTATTTTATTTTATTTTTATTTTATTTTATTTTATTTTATTTTATGTCTGTCCGGTTTGTGCCTAATTGTCTCGTTATTTTAATTTGTTAATGTTTGTACTGACCACTTTGATGTACTGTTTTACAAACTATTATTAAAAAGTTTCTAAAAATGTATGTAACAGGCAGCGGCGACTAGTCTGCTGAAAAGTAAAAGTAGAAGAAGAGGTGGACCAATCAGAGCAGCTGACTAAACCCCCCTTGCCTTCACCCAAATATGAAGAAAGGGATGGTTGACAAATGGACTGCAAACAAACAGCAACACAACGTCGGTCTCGTGCCTCCTGCTCGCGCCAGCGTCGTCACGTGAGGACTTCTTTGAACTCCTCTGCAAAGGTAAACAGACTGTGGTGGATGTGGAAAGTTAAAATTGTGAATTGGTAAAGAATTTAAGGTTAGGCTAATAACGTTAGCTTAATGTCACGCGCTTGTTCACCGGGCGTTTGAGTCGGCGAAGTTACCGGGAGGTACGTGCGTGTGTGCACGCGCGTGCAGTGGTGGAATATAACCAAGTACATTTACTAAAGTACTGTACTTAAGAATGAATTTGAGGTACTCTTACTTTACTTGAGTATTTTCATGTCATGCCACTTAATACTTTGACCCCTCTACATCTCAGAGGGAAATATTGTACTTTTTACTTCTCTACAATCATCTGACAGCTTTAGTTGCTTTAAATGTCAAGAATTTTGAATAAAAAACACAAGAAAAAATTATAAAATATTCTGTTTATCATTTGAATTGCCAATTAATTGCTTTATCAGTCAGTAAATTCAAAGAAAAATAATTGCCTACTATTTTGGTAAACATTTAAGATTTTTGTGTTTTTAATTTCTTTTGTGTGTGTATGTGTAAAATGTCTTGTATTTGATCATTTTGAGCTTTGGGGAGTGGATTTTCTTAAAATTATTTTGAGTTTCTTGTATGTTTTCTTATTTTTCTATGATTTTGAGTTGTTTTGGATATTTTTTTATTATTATTTTTTTAGATTTTTCCCCCTTTGGAATGTATTAGGTTGATTTGCTTTTTTTTTTTCTTTTCTTTTCTTTTTTAAGATTTTTCTGCATTGGGTATTTTTAATACTTAAAGTGCATTAGAAGCTGTCAGGGACAGTTCACCCCCAAATCAAAACTGAAACATTTTTCCTCTTAGCTGTGCTATTTATCAGTCTCGATTGTTTTGTTGTGAGTGTTTGAGGTATCAGCCGTGGAAATGTCGGCCTTCTCTTGAGAATCACGGAACTAGATGGCACTCAGCTTGTGGTGCTTACAGTGTAAAAAAATAAAATAACATAAATAAATCAATAAATTAAATCTGAAAAACCCAACGGCAATGTCACTTTCCAGAAATCATGACTCCAGATAATCCACAGATCTTGTGGAGAATTTTCTTCTTTTTTTTTTCACACAAAAACAATATAGACCACGGGTAAAAGGAAACTAGGTATTTTTGATTTGGGTATGAACTGTCTCTTTAACATTTTTCCCCATTTTCTGACATATCGTAGACCAAACAATTCTAAAATTATAAGACAGAAAATAATTGTGACATGCAGCCCTATACAAGAGAGAAAATATTTCCAACCAACATATTAACCATCTTGTCCATCTGCAGTGGGTTTGGCGCGGTTTTTATCCAGTCAGGAGGAGGATTTCTGTCTGCGGAGGTCGTGATCCAGGACGAATGAGGACGAGCTTTAGGTATGAATCACTTCTTTGCATCCTTTCTAACTGACTCATCTGCAGCAAAAATGGAGGACTTTGTGTTCTCACATGTGCGGCAAGACAAGATGAAATACAGACTCACGGTCAATTAATTTTGAAAACTTTGATGATCTCTCTGGATGAGATTTGGGCATTACAGCAATAAACTATGATGAATATTATTAGGATACAAAGAAGGGAAAAAAATTGCGACACAACAGGTTACATTGTGAGGACAATATGAAAAGCATTGAAATCAGGCATTTGAGTTGTGGAATGAAGCAGTGTTTAATATGAAAAAAAACATCAAAATTGAGGCTATTTAATAAATATAATGAAGCACACTGGATGTTCAAAAATATTCATGAATTTGGGGGAAAGTACGTAGGTGTGCGGTATTACTCACCTAAATCAAATGCATTCAAATTGCAGATGTTAATCACATGTACAGAACAGAAAGTGACAAGGCACATTTGCATTTTGTCCTGTTCTCATTAATATTAGCATAATAATAAAACATCGAAGGACAGGGGGGCATATGCAGGAAAACTGCACTGCTTAAATAAAAAGATGATGCAGATCAGAGCAGATCAGAAATCGTGTAAAAACAGAAAAATGTGAGCATGAGCATGGGAAAAGTAGGCACAGACACAGATGTGTGATTTGATGTACTGTCAGTATAAAAGAGCTTCTAAAGTCAGGGTGAGCTGGAGGCTGAAGGTGCTGCAAAGAGTAAAAGCGCATTATAGACAGTGGGAGGTGCAGATGGAGTTCAAGTTAAATCTCGTCCTCCCTCAGTTACTGCCTCACTCTGCAGTCTTTACTCATTTGTTTATCCCATCTGCCTCTCTACGGAGTGACATTAGTTTCAATAGTGACAGATGATTCATGAATAAATACATGAATAAATGTTAAGTACTCTGTGTGGATTTTATTTCAAATGTGAAGTTCATTAATCTAACATTTCCTTTTAAAATGCTTCTTTTGCATGTTAATGTCTAAAAATATTTCATGGCAAAAAAAGTAGAATCTGCACATCTTTCTTTGCTCCCATAATCATTTTTATGTACTGTTTTTGTGAACATGTTCAAACAGTCAAGTCCTCACAAGGCATGACAAGATGATCTGATATGCACAGCAGCAAGTGCATAAAAATAGTTGGACTCTATTTTATTTTATTATTCTTATTTTATTATTTATTTACTTGCAGATTTACTGCATGCACAAATCGCATGACAGCAGGCAACAATTGTATGTAGGGTCTGAAACTCTTAACATTCTACAATCCAAAAATCCATGCTGCATTTAAGCGCTGGTGTGAATAAATGTCAACAAAACTTTTTCATTTATTGTTTTTAACCTTTGTTTTGCCAGGAATATTCGCAGCACTTTCACCAAAGTCAGTGTAGGTGCGAGTAATGACATACATAAGTTGTCAGCATGACTGAAGGTTGCAGCTACTGATAGTTTTAGGAGTCAATAGAGAACATCAATAAGCAGTCAGTTCATGTAATATGGCTTTATAAAGAAAACAAAAAAAAAACTGTTTTCAGTTCTACAGTTGTATAAAGACGATAAAACAAATTTCTCAGACAAACTTCAGTGTGTGTTGAACCTTGAGGCAGAGACAAATCACAGTGCACTGAATCTAACACATTCAAGGAAGATGAATTTGCATGAATATATAAAATATCACCATAATCAATTGCTGAAAAAAGCTTGAGTCTTTTAGACATTGACATGCACAAGTAGAATTTGAAAATCAAAATGAAAATCAAATCAAACATGTCGAAACCTCAGCATTTGCAAACTTCTGTGTTTTTTAAGGAAAGTTGGTAAAACTCAAGTTGCTCTGCATCTTTGCTCAGCTCTCCAAAGCTGGAAAAAGGACGAGTCAAAAGAGAATATTTTAGCAAAGAAATCTCACTTGTGTATTTTGCCGTAATGAGAATACTCATCAAACCGGACAGACAGAGGGAGCAGAAACTTCTTTGTTCATCCCGTGTTACACTCAGCAATAAACTACATTTACATTCATATTTCTCTCTCCGTTAACCCTTTGAAACTTGGGCAAATTGACTTGATTTATTTTAAAAAATGAAAAGGAGGCAATGAGCAACTTAACAAGAAGGGACCCCAAAATTAGCAGGAAAAAAGTAAAAAGTAGAAAAAAGAAGCTATATAAAAATCAGCGAAAATTCAAACGAAATGGCCCAAAATATGGCTAAAATTAAAAACACAAAATTCTGTAAAAATAATTTTAAACATGAAGTTACAATGATTATAAATACAGTTAATATAGTAATATAGTTTTCTTGACATTTTGCTGCTTTTTGATAATTTATTCTCTCTCTCTCTCATTTCTTACTTCTGCTGTCTTGTTTCTGCTGTTGCACATTTTAAACAGGTGCTTATCAAATTTAAAGCTACTTCTGGTACATTTTAAGAAATTCTGATCATATTTGCTGAAACTGTCACTATATTCTGAAAAAAAGTGCACGAGACAGATAATCTGTGAATGACAGATAATCTTCCTACTGCTTTCAATGGCATTGGCTAGAATCGGCACGCAGAAAACAACCAGTTAGAGCTGAGGAGTCTCTCAAGTAGTTGTCAATCATGTCAATCAATACCAGTGATCTGCTGTCAAACTGTCAAACTAGGCAGCACTGATCAAATATGAATAAAGACTGTTACTGCCTTGCCTGTTTCTCACCTTCATTGTTTTCAGAAACATATTTTGGTGTGCTTTTTAGCTGTAAAATGACAAAGTTTGTGACCTCTCTGCCATGTTCTTACTTCCACCTAAACAGTACACTAAAATATATAATATATATTTCTGAAAATATTTGGGGTCCAAAATAGTCAATGCATTAAAAGAACCTTGATTCATATTCAATCAACACTGTCAGGTTTGACAGTTTGACAGCAGTTCATGAGCAGCGATTAACATGATTGACAGCTGCGTTAGAGACTCCTCGGCTCTGATTGGTTGTTTTCGTTCTGTCAAGCATTAGAAATGCTTCAAGACAATAGAGTAGGCAGAGATTTTTTTCCACAGATTATTGGTCTCATCTATTGCTATGTGAATAAAATGACAGCAAATGTATCAAAACATTTATTTATTTATATTATTATTATTATTTTAATAATAGTTGCCAACGACTGCTTCAAAGTCTGATTTTGTGCTTCTCGAAGAAAAGGGAAAAAAAAACCAAACATGTTGCTTCATAACAGCAGACAGTACCCAAACCTGACACTAGATGACAGCCTGCACTAGTGGATAACAATGGCTGCCCAGTAACAATAAGAATACAATGCAAAATGGTTCCAGCCGTATTAACCCCTACCTCTGGAAACCTCCAGACACCCCCAATGTGGAGGATCTGAGAGCGAGGGAATGACTAGAAGTACGTTTTTCATAGGGCACACTTAAAAAAAAAACAACTATTGACCAAAGTACCAAAATGCGTGATTATTTTTTTAAGTGGAAAATCTTCGACGACCTCTGGCTAACAGAAAAATATGAATTACCTTCATGTTCTTCAGTTTAACCCTTTGAAACCTGAACAAATTGGTTTGACTTCTTTGAAAAACATGAGCTGATCATTGCTTTCAACCCAACAAGATCTGGTCCAAAAATTAGCAGGAAATTAGTTTTAAAAAAGAAAATTACTTTTTCTTTTTTAGAAAAATGAAAAAGAAATAGAAGATTACCTGAAAATAAGCACAAAAAAGTGAACAACTAAAATCCTTTAAAAAATTAAAGAAAAAGAGGTAAAAATGTTTACATTTTTCAATATAGAATTATAATCCAATACAGTTTTCTGAACATTTATCCCTAGATTTTAAAAATGTTCCTTTAAAAAAAAAAATCGGGTTTTTTTCTTGTCACCTTATGCTAACTTCTTGCAGTTTGCAGGCTATTTCTTGCCAAGTTGCTCATTGCCTTTCCCCCATGTTTTTGAAAGAATTCAAACCAGTTTGCCCAGGGTTCAAGGGTGTGAGGGCATTTCCATACAGCACAACAAAACTGATGTTGATCAGGTTTCAAGTGGTTAATATTCCTAAAAGTGGGCATCACGGTGATTATTATAAGAAAAACTGTGAAAAGGCCAGTTAACTCTCAAAAGGTCAGCGTGAGTGACCCTGTTTGTGAGTTGTTGCTTTGAATAAACTGTATTTGCTCAGCAGTAAGGAAAGCGATAGTACTAGTGTGACACCGCTCGTGCGTAAAGATTCAGACTAATAATGTTGCGTAGGTGTTTACATTAATGCATTAAAAAGGCCAAAGTATGATGATGTTAACCCTGAAATACCATTAGCCTGAGTATCTGTTGCAGCTTATTATAGAGTAAAACTCTGAGTGCCTTCACACTGCAGCATTATTCGGGGGCCTCGGTATACTTTTTCAGACTCGTAACCAACAGGGCTTACTTGGGTTACCCTTGTCCCACCAGCGACTGCATATGTAGGCTTATGTGAGTTTAGGGAGCCATGGAGAGTACGCCCAGGAACAGCTGACAATTTATGCTAGTGGGGCCCCCACATTCTCAGAGAGAGAGATTGAGAGAGAAGAGGGGGGAGGGAGGAAAGGGGGAGACGGAGAGAGGAGGGAAAAGAAGGGGGGATGGAGAGGGTAAGGAGCGGAGCAGACCTGGGTTGCAGGGGTGAGAGAAAGAGAGAGGAGGGGGGAGAAAGGGGAGAGAGAGGGAAAGGGAGGCTGTCTTGTTTGTAGCTTGTCAGCAATTGCTTGAGACAAGCTTCCCCTCCATGTGTGAAAGCTACTTGGCAGGAATGTTTGGGCCGTACCAAGTGCAGCCAGGCGAGAGGGGGGTTCCACAAGAGGAACAGACCCGGATTGAGGAGCCAGTGTGTGGCTGAAGTAATCCTTCGGCGGTGGCGGCTCTTTGATGTTGTATCTTTGTGGATGTGTGTGTGTGTGGGGAGAGGAGAGGAGAGGGGAGAGGGAGGGAGCAGTGTGTGTGTGTGGGTGTGAATGGGGCTGGAGAGAGCGTTCAGTATGGATATGTGCTCTCTCTCTCCCCAGCAGCAACAAAAGAGAGGGAATGAGACACCCCCTCCTCCCCAGCTCTCAAGAGAAAGAAAGCAAAAAAAAAAAAAAAAGGAAAAGAAGATGATGAAACCTGAAGTGGTCCTGCAGTGTGAATTGCGTGTGTGTGAGCATGCACACACACAGATGCTCATATCTGCATATTTGTGTCTGTGTGTGTGTGTGTGTCTCTGCATGCATGCCAGTGTGAATAGCTTCTCCAATTTAATCTGTTTACTAACAATCTGTGTGTATCCTGTTTGCGCTATTTATGTGTGTGTCGAGCCCAGTCTGTGGGTGGGTTTTTTTTTTTACATGCGATTGTCTCTGCGTGTTTTGAGTGTGGTCATGTTATGTGTTTTCTCCCCGGTAGAGGCTGTTATTGTCCTAAGAATGCGTGTGTGCGTGCGTGTGTGTGTGCACGGGGTCAATCTCCAGTAGCCTGTTGCTTTCTGCTTCTGACTGCTCTCAGCTCTGCATCAGGAGGAATGCAGACGGAGATGGATTCCTGCAGGATTCCTCTTCTCTGGCTTCATTATTCCCAGTGCCGCCGCTGAACAAACACACACACACAAACACACATATTTCTGCTGCTTGCTGACAAACAGGGAATATCGTACAACCCAAACCGACTGGTCTTAATGATGAACACACTCCCCCCCTAAAAACTTTCTACTCGAAATAACTGAACTACAAACTCTCCTCCTCATCTCCTCCCATTTTCTTCCCTTTCACTCACTCCCGCCCCGTCTCTCTCTTATTCTCACAAATGCACACGCTGCTGTTGGCAGTCTCAGGGTTTTATTTCCACACTCATCCGTTCTGTGTGTGTGTGTGGAAAAGCAGTAAAGTTTGAGAGCGTCCAGTCAGCAGCAGCAGCAGCAGCAGGCTACCGAAAAGAGCAGCAGCCTTTATGTTACACAAGGAACTGAAAGCTCCTCTCATCCCTTCACCCCTGCTCATCATCTGTTTCCAGGACTTGTGGTTAAAAAAAAAAAAAAAAAAGGAGGCCAAGAAACGGGATGCAATTTTAAATGAATTAGGCCGTGAATAATTTTCAGGATGTCAAAATGTATTGGGGTGAAGGCGTTTATGTAATTGGAGCACTTGGTTCACTGGTATACAGCTTAAGAGAGGAAATTCTTTATTAAGACTGGAACGCACCGCGCGCACACACACACACACGCAACCCGTAATGAATACACACACAAATTCTTTGGACTTACACGTATGATTTGTGCATGTCTGTGTGCACACCTACGCACACACCTGAGTGATGCGGTGGATGTGCTCGACTGTGCTGACCTCATTTACATGTCCTCTTGAGGAGGTGTACTGTAAAGAACGGAGGGGACAAGGTAGGAGAGGAGAGATGAGGAGAGAGGACGGGGGAGAGGAAAGAGGAATGGAGAGGGGAGGGAAGAAGTGAAGAGGAGAGGGACAGGAAAGGACAGCAGACAAAATGAGAGAAAAAGGAGAGGAGAGAAAAAGAGGAGAGAAGGTGATGAGAGGAAAGAGAGGTTAGGAGAGCAAATAAGGGGGGAGGAAGAAGAGAAGAGAAGAGAAGGACAGTGGAGGAAAGAGAAGATAGGAGGAAAAAGGGAAGGAAGAGAGGGAAGAAAAGAGGAGAGAAGGAGAGCAAAAAGGAGAGGGGAGGAGGAAAGGGGATATGAGACAAAAAGAGAGGAAAAGAAAGTAGGTGAGCAAAAAGGAGAGGTAAATAGTGAGGAGAGGAAAGACAGAATGGGAGATGAAAATAGAGGAAAAGAGAAGAGGAGAGAAAAGAAAAGAGAGAAAAGGAGATGAAAGGAGGTGAGGAGAGAATAGGAAAAAAATAGAGAAAAAGAGGAGAGGAGAGAAAAAGTGAAGAGGGGAGAAGGAAAGAGGGTAGGAGACAAAATGAGAGAAATAGAGGAGAGCAGAAGTGGAGAGAAAAGGAGATGCAAGAAGATGAGGGGGTGAAACCGGATAGGAGAAAAGAGAAGGGGACAAAAAGGAGAGGAGAAAAGGAAAGAGAGAACAAGAGACAAAATGAGAGAAAAATAAAGAGAAGGGGGAGGTGAGAGGAGAGAGAGGTTAGGAGACAAAATGAAAGGGATAAGGGAAGGAGAGGAGAGAAAAAGAGAAGGGGGAGAAAAGGAGGTGCAAGAAGGTGAGGGGGTGAAACAGGATAAGAGAAAAAGGAGAGAAAAGGAGAAGGGGGCAAAAAGGAGAGGAGAGAAGGAAAGAGAGGATGGAAGACAGAGGGGAGAGGAAAGAATAGGAGGAGGACGAGATAGGGGACTTGAAAGAAGGAAAGGAGAGAAGAGAGTGAAGGAGTGGAGAAAATGAAACAGGGGGTCAAGAAGAGAAAAGAAAAAGAGGAGGAAAGGAGAGAAAAGGAAAGAGGGGAGTTTAGGAGAGGAGAGTAAACGAAATGAGAGAAGAGAAGCAAGGAGAAGAGAGGTTACTGAGGAGGTGATGATAAAAGAAGAGTTGTGCAATGTAACGTGAAATGAAGGAGGAGGAAAAGCAGAGATGTGATGAGAGTTGAGGTGAGGAAAGGAGAGGATGAAAAGAGGAAGAGATAAAAACGAAGGGGAGGAAAGGCTAAAGGAAGAGGGAGGGAAGGATGAGGAAATAAGTCAGGGGAAGAGGAAGCAAAGGAGGGCGTTTGGGGAGGAGAAAAAGATGGGAGTGTAAAAGGATAGATGAAAGAGAGGGAAAGTTGAAAGGTAAAGGGGGCAGAGAAATGAATGAAGACTGTGATGGAGGAAGGCAGGGATGGAAAGAGGGAGGGAGGCTGGCAGAGGGAGGGAGGGAGGGAAGGAAGGGAAAGGGAGGAGGGTTGATCTCTGGGGTTTGAAGCACATTAGTATTCATGGGGAAGAGGAGGCCACAGACAGCAGAGAAACAGAGGGACCAGACTGAGAGCAGCACACCACACACACAAACACACACACATAAATACACTCAGCACCGCATGTAAGCAAGCGCTCACACACCTCTCTGTGTACGTGCCCACACACACCGAGCGTATGCATTATGTGGATTCAGATGCTACGGAGGGCCTAACCATTCCTCCTGCTGAAAGCGGAGACAATTGCACTCCATCTTGCGTGTAACATCTCTGGGTCGCACACATTAATGTGCACACAGGATCTGAAAACCCTCCCCGGAGACCGCTCAGTGGTTGCGGCCTCCGAAACCGCACGCACACCCCTGCTGGCCTTCAGATCGAATCCCGCTTCAGAAGCGTCTCTCTGGTGTTTTCACAGCTTTCGCATCCCTTTCCTCCCTCCCCGCTCTGTCAATAAAAGCTGAACACACCGGAGGGCTATTAGATGACGCCTTTGCTTTTTCCTTTTCGAAAAAAAATGAAAGATAAGACCTCAACAGCTACTGTACACCTTAGAAGCGGAGAGGAGAGAAGGAGTGCAGGTGACTCATTTCGCTGTGGGAGAGGAGGGCTGGGCCGAGCTCTGGGGAGAGGGTGGAAGACAGAAAAGATTCGTATCGTGGTGGAGGCCACTTGCAAAACACCGCTGACGGTGGCAGGAGGAGAGCAGAGAGAGAGGGAAGAAACACTCTCCGGGTGTTCTATTCTTAGTCTCTTCTCCTCAGACTTTGGGTGTGTGTGTTTGTGTGTGTGTGTGTGTGTGTGCGTGCGTGCGTGCGGGCATGTGTGGGCAGGCAGGTGGTGTACAGCTGACAGTTGATTTGCTGTGACACCAGACACACTGGCTGCCTTGGACTCCCGTGGCCTAGATATCAGAGTCTCCTGGAAGCCCCCTCACACTCTATTTCACACACACATGCATGGTCACACACACACACTTAATCACATGCACACACTCATCTGTGTCGCTCTTTCTTTGTCTTTTTATTGTCCCTCTCTCTCTTTCTTAGACCTACATATCACTTTCTGATTGGCAAGCAGGTGGTCTCAACCGACTGTCCTTAAGGGTTCGGGGGGAGAAAAAAAAAAACTTAGCCTTGTAAAGATAACACCAGCAGTAAGGCAGCAGGCGAGAGAAGCTAGAAAAAGAAGCTTGAGACAGAGGAGGACAGAAATTGTGACAAGAGAAAGACAAATAGAAGAGAAAGAGAGGAGTGGTAGAGCGCAGGAAGCTGATGGAGTGAGAGGGAAGGAGAGAGTGAGATCCCATCATGTAAACAGTCTGAAGCACCGCATAGAGATGGAGGAGGCTGTTGCCATGGCGGCAGAGGCTGCATCCTTTTGTTAAAGATGTCACTCAGGGGGAATCAGGGCTAATGAGGAAGGACTTTGCGCCTGCGCGTGCGTGTGTGTGCGCGGGAGTGTTTAGTCAATGTGTATCTGGGCAACAGAGTCTGCTGGTATTCTTGAGTAGTGGTGGTATAATGGTTCTCACTTCAGGAAATGTATAAAAGGCAAAAATACAAAGGCTGATAGTGGAGAATGCAGCTCAGAGCGGAGGGATGAGCGGGGAATTAAAAATAGAGGGGCGCTGAAGTCAAGCAGGGGTTACACAGCCCATGTAGAGAAATGTCAATGTCATTGGCGAGAAGGGCGGTGAGGCTGAATGTAACTCTGTGTGTGTGTGTGTGTGTGTGTGTGTGTGTGTGTGTGTGTGTGTGTGTGTGTGTGTGTGTGTGTGTGTGTGTGTGTGTGCCCGAGTGAACTCTATTGAGACTTAGGCAAGTGATGCCTGTGTGTGATGCGTGCGTGTGGTTTGGTGTGTCGCCGCGCTGCGTAGGTGGTTTGTTCTCTGCGCTCTTCATCTCGCTGCAAATTAGTGAAGAATCAAAGGGAAACAGGTTTTCATTTAATCCTACCCTCTCTGTCTCTCTCCGTCTTTCTTTCTTTTCTCTCTCTTTCTCCCTCTCTTGTCTCCCCGTCCTCGGCAAACAGCCTTGAGCCTCCCACAGAGTGAATGCAGACATCTGCCTGCACTTTCTCTCTTTCCGTCTCTCCCTCTTTTTCTGTCTTAGAAACAACACACACACACACACACACACGCGCGCGCCGTATTTGTTTTGCTGTCAGCACCGTCATCAAAGAGAGTGAGCGAGATCTTCGCGCCATTCTACTCCGTTTCTCTCCCCTCACTCGTTTTTTCCCCTTCACCAGCTCCCTTCCTCCTGATCTTCCGCTCTTTTCCCTCTCTTCATCTGCCTTTATAGACAGGGATAAATAATTTGATCTGGAGGGTTTTGAAATTCCACCACTCTGAGATGCGTGACGTTAATCTTTTATTATCTGCTCTCTCATTCTTCCTCTCCCTTTCTCTTCCATTCCTTTTCCTCCTTATCTCTCTACCAGACCCTCCCTCCCTCTCCCCCCTCTTTTTTTCCCCCAGCCCGTCCTTGCAGTATTCTAATGATTCATATTTCACATCCACTGCCTTTTCATTTAGCCTGTCTACACCGCTTCAGGGACAGCTACTCACGATCTTAATTGACTGAGGAGATAGAGGGGCTGGGTAGGTGGCAGAGGTAGAGCCACCATCCAAAACCCCCGTTGCACAGAAACGTGTGAGGGTGATACACTCATCCATCCGCACATTGGAACACAAAAAAAACACACCAATGCATGCATGCAGATTTGTGGTAATGAAGCTGTCGATTTTCTTTTTCTTTTCCAAGGGTCAAGGGAGTGACGCAGGAGAGCGGAGCAGAAATGATGATGTGAAGGATGCTCAGATGAGGAGAAATGAGAGGACTCGCTCCCTCCCTTTCTCACCTCCCTCTCCATCTCTGTCTCTCTCTCTCTCTCTCCTCTGTCTCTGTATCCCCCTCCCACCCCCCCCAAACCCATCTCTCTGTCTGTCTGTGCCTCTCTTTGATCTCAGCCTCTGTCCCACACTGCATATTAAGATGCCCGGGCCCCTGTTTGGTATTCTGAGGCGGGCACCAGGATGCCAGTCTCCATATCCTCTCCTCGCTTCTCTCTGAAAGAGAGCAAAAACCCCTCTGTCTGTCTCAAGATGCTTATCCCGCTAAATGGGTCTGAAATAGCTGGAGAACAGGGCGGGGGAGCGGCGGTGGCGGCAGGGTAGAGAAGAAGAGAGATGCACGGAGAAGAGAGGGGGGAGAGAGGGCGGTAAGGGGAAGTATTAGACACATCACAGACGGGTGGTGGTTGGGGGAGGAGGAGTGGGAAGCGGGGTGAGGGAAAGAGAAGCAGAGTGATGGGGCTGATTTTAGCTGAGAGGATAATTAAACGCTATTATCACAATGGGCCAGTAATACAGCTAGCTTGTACATAGAGGAGCCAGCCCTCCCATGTTTGCCTCACTAAAAGAGGGAGGAAGAAATGGGGGAGGAGGGAGAGGAGAGCACAGATTAATAGGCGGAGGAAGAGCGAGAGAAACAGAGAGACGCGGAGGGGGAGAGAGAGACGGTAAAATAGGCAAACAGAATTAGAAAGGGAGAGTGAGTGGGAGAGTTTAGTGGTGGGGTGATTGCTCAGTGTTTGGGATTAGCATGACTCTCCCTCTCTCCCTCACCCACTCCCTCTCTCCCTCTCTCCCTCTCTCTCCATATATATATATATCTCCCTCTTTCTTTCTCTCCCTCTCCCTTCTATAAGCCCTGGGGATGGCACAGCTTTAGTTAAACTGCTCTATTAAACGGCGCCTGCTGAGAAAATCAAATTATAACTTCCTTTAATCAGCGAGTATCAGTGGCCCACACAGGAGCAGCCGGCTCTGACAGCACACACAGAGAGAGGGAGGGAGGGAGAAAGAGAGAGAGAGAGAGAGAGAAGGAGACTGTGACTGGAGACCTGAGGGAGGCCGATATGAACCTGTCTCCCGTCTGCTTTGGTTCCCATGGCAACAAGATAGAGTGAGGGGGAATATGGGTTGTGGAATGTCTGCATCTATCGTTTCCTCTCCGTAAGCATTCATACACAAAGATAGCGGAGGGGAAGAGAATACAGCTCAGTGAGTCAGGGTGTCCGTCTGTTTGGGTGGCGTTTGAAGGTGGGTGCACACACTGACAACTGTCGTCAACTGTGTCCCCAGTGTGTGTGCAAGCCCCTGTGAGACCTGAGCAGTCGGGGAAAGTAACTAAGCGTATCTACTCAAGTACTGTACCTAAGGACAATTATTATATTTTTACCTTGTGCTATTTTCATATCATACTACGATTCAGAAGGAAATATTGTACTTTTTACTCCACCACCTTTATTCAACAGTTAGTTACAAGTTGTCTTTCAGATTAAGATATTACATTTAAAACGTGATAATAGCCTATTAAAATATAAGATATATCAAATATACAATGTATTTGTATATACAGTATTAAACCAGTGGTTTGCAGCCTTTTTTGGCTTGTGACCTCTTAGACATAACTGTGTTTATTTGGGGGCTGCTGTTACACTTCTACATCAGTATAATACATTCACCTGTGAAAAAAAAATCTACTTCGTATTTCTGATTTAAAGAGATTATTATCTGGGAATTCTGAAAGAAGATTTCATGGGGGAAATATTTGCCATTTTTCCTGAATTAATACGTTTATTATCTCAGTATTATGATAAATGTTTCAATGAGGAAAAAAGCTCTTGCTTTTCTGAATTAATTAGATTATTATCTCAGAATTGTGAGAAATGTTTTAATGAAAAGAAAATCAGCTCCTTTTTTTTAAATTAACAGGATCATTATCTTAAATTTCTGAGTGAAGATTTTAACAGAATTAATAACATTATTATCTCAGAATAACAATAAATGTATCAAAGTTTTTTTTGTTGTTTGTTGTTTTTATTAAATTAATGCGATAATTATCACAGAATCCTGAAATCATGAAAATTATTAATGGAAAAATGTTTTATTGTTTTTCTGAATTAATTTGATTATTAATTTGATATTATCGCAGAATTCTGATTAAATTTTTCATGGAATTTTTTTCCTGTTTTTCTGAATTAAGATTATTATTAGATTATTATAATTAGAAATTACTGAGAATAAATTTTTCATTGAAAAACATTTCTGTTTTTCTGAATTTACAAGATTATTATTTCAAAATTGTGGGAAAGGTTTTAATAGGGTTAAACATTTTCATGGAAAAAAATTTCTCTTTCTGAATTTAGGAGATCTTGTTGATTCTGATAAACAAAAACAGAGTTTATGAACCACTGGAGTCACTGGGAGGTGGTTGAGAAGATGTAGACGTAAAAAGGGCAGTGCAGAGACACCAGAATCCACGTTTAGGCAACAAAAGCACTTTGGTAAAGATGAGGGACGGATGTTGGTTTTGGCTGAATGCTGATGGTCGTGTTGTGTCTCCTGAGTCTAATTGCTGCTCTCTGTACTTACGTGGACCACATCTTTTCCTGACCTTCACCAAGTGCTACCATTTAAAGGTTAAATAATGGAGTAGTCACTGCCAATAGATATTATTATGCAAGATTGTTTATTTTGGTAGTTAAATGTTGTCATTAAGCATTTTATGAACGCGTTCAGTATTTTTTTTTTTTTTAAAGATTTTTTGGGGCGTTTGTGCCTTTAGTTGATAGGAGCGCACAAGTGTGAAGAAGTGGGGGCTGGGGGGGGGTGACATCAAATCCGCGGCTACTGCGGCGAGGACACAGCCTCTATACATGGGGCACCTGCTCAATTTAGCCACCAGGCGCCCCGAATGCATTCATTATTAACAACTTCTGATATTTCCTCATTATGCAAAGAAATTTCAGCCAGTTGTATGTTTCATTCAAACTGTATTTGTTGCAAAAAAGTTGTATAAAAATGTAATTTCTAGCATTTTAGCATTCCAACAGAAACATTTCCTGCTTAAACTTCACAAATTATCATTGTAAATAACTGTTCAAGGCTCGAAGAAGTCTGTTAAGAACCATAAAGTCCAATCCACATTCCAAGTCAATACAAATATTAAGCCTGACTTTTCCTCTTTTCTCTGCATTGATCATCTCAGGACCCCTCAGATTGATTTTGTGACCCTTTGGAGGGGCCCGACCCCTAGGTTTGGAACCACTGGACTTAGACCAGCTACAACAGTAAGATATTACTTACATATTGACGCAACAATATTAACAATGTAATATATCAGTCTGTGTACTTTTGCTTTATGTTAAGCCGTAAATGCTTGTACTTTTACTTAGGAGTTTAAAGGCAGGACTTGTACGTTCAGGAGTATTTTTTGCATTGTTTTATTGTTACTTTTACTTAAGTAATGGACCTGAATACTTCCACCACTCGACTGGGGCTCAGTTCCTGTAAAGCTGTAAACGCTGTGAAGGCCTCAGCCATATAAGCGTAATAGACTCGTGCAATCATAAATCCTTCTCGTTAGGAGGCGATCTAATCGCTCTCGCCTCTGATTAGTCATTAACAGTCCAGTTAGTGAAATGGTGAGACGCAGGTGGGTGGGCAACTGCTTAGATCTCCGGGGTCTGCCTCGACTCGTTAATGATTGGTTAATTAACATTGTTTCAGTCCTACGGCTTGTTTACCCTCACCTGCCACGGGGATGAGTCAGAAAACACTGCTGCAGGGGACAGAAAACAAGAGGAGGAGGGAAAAAGAGAGAAGATGATGTTTAAACATACAAGTGAACTCAGTCTTTATGCCTGAAATCAACTTCAGCAGCACAAAGTGAGATGGTGGTGAAAGTGTGGAGAATACAATGGAAGAGAACCGGCCAAGTGGTAGCATCTCAGTGCATCAACCATCATTAGGGATCCGCGAGGCAGTGCTTGTCTCCGTTACTCATAGCAACACTGCATACCATGATAATAGGCTGACTGATGATTGGTCAGGCTGCCACACTCTGGTAAGTGACCTCACCACTGTGTGAGTGAGCTCACTGTCTCAGTATTTTGATAACCCTGCCAGTTCTGGCATTCATTGCAGCAACGCCACCAAAATGTGTTAATTAACAAACTGTAGGCCAACATGGAGCCCCCCCCCCCCCCCAAACCCACAATGCATCAGTCATGCCACAGTCACTGGTCTAAAGACAGATGTTATACTGTGTTCTGTTAATATTCTGCATGTTAATTTGTGAGTTACTGTCTATCACACCTCCAGCTCACCACCTCATCCCTCCTCTCAGCGTCTACAGAGTGTCTCCACAGCATAAGACTGTTTATCGAAGCTTTAAATAATGCAGATGGTAATATGATAAGTGAACAGTCAATGTTGGTGTCCTGCTTAAACACACACACACAGATGATGCACACACACTCACGCATGCAGGCAGACAGATGGGCAAACACACACACACAGCACTCACAGGGCAATAAGTATGATTCAGTTTTTCTCCAGTTGTTTTAATGTAACGTTGGGCAGAATCTGGATTTTGTTTTCCCGTTTCCAAAGTATTGCGGGTTAGTCATGCCAGAGAGTTGCAGCGCTGGAGAGAGTCAGAACATCGACCTGAAGAGCTTTGCTAGTGTGCATGTCTAATGCAACCCAGTCTGGGAATACTGCCAGTCTACTGTTACTCCACCAGTGGGGTTTATCATACACACATGCACACACCCACACACTTACACACACAGAACCAGAGAGAAAGAGAGGGAGGGAGTGTGAGACAGAAAGAGAGACAGAGCTTTGTGGTGTGTCACTGATCTCTGCTAGCGTGCACAAACATGTCCAACGTAGCCGTGGCCTGCTTGTCAAAAGTCACAAATATGCAGCTCTCATGCCATGATTTGGTGTCCTACGCACCGTGTGTCATCCCGTAATTCTCGCTGCCGTAAAAGGCTTCAACATTGCTGATGCTCTACAGCCATGTGCAAAATATGCAGGGAGACATAAGGTATGTTAACAAAACTAAGAAGGATGAAAGAAAGAAATACAGAAAGAAAGTGATGAATTTTAAATAGACTAAATAACTTAACTGCTTCACACAGTCGTAAAGAGCTACTTAAAGGTCGAATGCATAGAATATAATATAATAAATATGTTCTTTAGTTTATAATCACAAGAAAATACAAATCATTGTGCTTTTGTTACCTTAGAATGAGCAGTTTATATCTAAGTAGGGAGCGGGTCCTTGTCCAAGGAGTCCACCATGCATCACCATGTCTCTACAGAAGCCCAGAACGGACAAACCAAACACTAGATCTGGATGGGGCCATTAGCGTCTGCCACCATAGCTAAGAACTCCTTCATGACGAGCAGTGTTGGAAAATCACAGATTTTTTTTTTTTTAATCATGAAATTGCTTTATTCAGTGTTTTTACGTAGTCCATTTGTTTGGGAGAGGAAGAGACCTCTGTTTTTGACCTCTTTTTAAAGTGGCTAAAATACATTTTGTTGTTAGCCCCAGTGGGGGGTAAGAGAAACACTGATTTGTAACATGAAACTGCTTTACTCAGTTGTTTTTTTGTTGTTGTTTGTTTGTTTTTTTGTAGGTCTAATCAGTTTGTTTTGGAGAAGAGGGGAACTCTGCGGATAATTCGACTCCCGGTAAAAACCTTCTGAACAGTGAACACTAGTGTAGTAAATTTCGCTTGTTACATGAGAGAAATTTCAATTGATTGCAATCTATCTTCACTGCTAGATGCCATTAAATCCTCCACACTGTTCCTTTAAAGAGCTAGTTAAATTAATTTTAAAAATTCAAGCAAAATAATTCAGCAATCCCAGCTTCTAAAATGTAAATGTGAGTATTGTTAGTTTTCTTAGTCATCTGTGACTGTAAACCCCTTGGGTTTGGGACCTTTGCTGTGGCAAAACAAGTAATTTAAATAAGTCATCTTGGGCTTTGGGAATTCAGGATGGACATTTCTCACTACTTTTTGATATGTTATTGGCCAAACAATTAATTTAAGAAAATGATTGGCTTGTTTAAAAAATAAAAGAGGATAATTGTGAGTTGCGGCCCAACACTAAACATGCAACCCAAACAACTTTTCAGCATGGCATCCCTATTTTCTGTGTTAAGTTGAATTATGCTATTACCATGGGCCTGTTTTGACATTTTGAGGTTTGAAAGTAAAAGACGCGTTGTGCTAACTCAAAATTTGTGACGCAACTCCTCTCATTACTGAAAAGATATAATAGACTCATGATTTTGTCCTTGCACATTTAAACTGCCATGCACGCATAAAACTGAGCCCTCAAACAGCCACTTGAAGAGGAAAGTCTCAGTTTGAAAAGACGTTTTTCTCTTTGAGACTAAATCAGTTTTCAGAGAGGAACGGGAACACACACACACAAACACAATCAGGCCAGCTAATATTGTGTGCACTTAAACACCAATTCATTCAATCCCCAGTTGTCATGATTATACATTTGGGTTAGATTTGAAATGTATCTTGATTAAATATTGAGAAGGACCACTCTCACATTGCATGTTCTTAATGTTTCACTCATCCTCTGAGGCTTGTGATAGTCTGATCTGATGTGTGTGTGTGTGTGTGTGTGTGTGTGTGTGTGTGTGTGTGTGTGTGTGTGTGTGTGTGTTGTAGCTGAACATAATTTTATTTATTAAGCAGTATCAGTCTATTTTTTAATGTTATTAGCCAATTTGCGCATCATGAACCCTATTAAAAGTGGATGCCACTGAGCAACCCTGCTAAAAGAAAAAGGAATGACAGATGATCTAATATAATTTGAAGAAGACCTCTATGATAATATTTTAATCTTTCAAATTCTTTTCTTCTCGAACTTTGTGCATCATTAATAACTTCCACCCCCTCACCGACATAGACTGTGTGGACAAATTATTGGAAACATCTCTCATTATAATGCAGCATAGAGCTTTTCTACATAACTACACTATTTTCATTACAATAATGATTTGGGGGTTATGAACTAAATTACACGAGCAGTAAAGTAACATAATATAAATAAATTACAATAACTTATGTTTCTAAGTATCTTACGAGAGAATTCCACTAATGTTACACATGCATTAAAGGACATCAGGGTTACCTCAGCGTGAGCTTTAAGACTACACATTTACAAGAGAAAACATGAGTTACAAACTGGGGGTGGGGTTTGAAGGATATGGCCATTTGCCAGACAGGGAGGATCTGATGAAAGATAGTTGCACTGTGGGAAATGTAGGGAAATGTAGGATTGAGGACTTTTTGAACCCAATCTGTGGGCCAAAAAACTAGATATTGTAGCCTTTGCGGCTTTGATTTTTACTTTTTCCTCTTGAGACTCCACCGACTTCATGGAAGTGTACTGTTATTTGACTGTATTCCTGTATAAGAAATACAGATGTAGTAAAGAAAGCGCACAAAAAAAAACCCCCAGTAAAGCGGTGTAACACAGCTGTTGCTAAACTGATGTCTTCGTTAACAGACAGAAACATCTGGACAAAAAATAACCAGGATGTTAATTCCACAAATGGCTAAATGTCAGGAGCCTAGTGACAGTAACACCTGGCTGCAACATACCATTCTAGATTAATCTGCCAAATATTTTCTTGATAATAATTTGACCATTGTTATTATTATTATTATATACCAAAAATGTCCATCATAAATTCTTAAAACTCAAGGTCACATTTTTAAATGTTTTGACAAACAGTCCAAAACCTTGAAGGTGCTGTATGGAGAAAATAGTTGACCACTGAGTCCTGTTTGAGACTCTTTTCCAGGTTGTCAGATATAGGCACCTTTTGAGTTTGTGTTAGCCTGAACCACCAACAAAAAGTTTCTGTATTTGATGACCGGCTGAGATTCAACAATTATTTTTTTTCCCCAGAGTTATATACAGCATCTTTAAATGAATACTTGACCCATAAAACAACCATTTTTAAATGAGTCATTCCGTGTTTCATGTATTTGTGAGGAAACACACAAATTCACATGCCTCCACGGAAAAAGGCCAACATATTAATTTATTAATAAATTGGGGACAACCCCTAATAACAGCAAAACTATATCAAACATCTGTTTACAAACTATCACACAACTGGTGCAGTGTAATCCAAGTTTTATTTATCTATTCGTATGCTTAGTGTCTCTCAAACACTTGCATTTCACTAATACCTTAATATTAAAAACTGAACTGAAATTGAAACTTATCTACACTCTATTAAAACTCAGACTCCAATATGTTTTTAGTTAAAATGCATGTGTTTAGGAAGTGCTAAGTATCCACTTGCAAGCAGATGTTTTGCTATAGTTTTGCTGTTAATTGTTGTCCCCAATTAGTTAGTAAATCAATATGTTCACCATTTTCCATGGAGGCATGCGAGAAAACTTTTTCTCCACGAATTGAAGGTAACACGATATGACTAATTGTCAATGGCCATTTTGTGTGGGACGTATTCCTTAAAAAATAGAGAGAAAAAGAACACAACAAGACACCTTAATATGCTACAGCAGCTGCTAGATTGACAGCTTCATTAATGGAATAAAAACATCTGGACAAAATAAAGAACCAGAATTTTGATTCCACAAATGACTAAATGTCAGTGACAAATGACTTGAAATTAATCCACCAATTACTTCAATACCCATCACAATTTCCTGAAGCCCAAAGTGACATCTTAAAATGTCTTGACTAACAGTCCAAAACTTTAAGGTATTTAGGCCACTGTTACATGATAATCAGTCAAATTAAATCAAGACAAATCAAGTTTATTCATAAAGCATGTTTAAAAACAGCCACAGTTGACCAATGTGCTGTACAAGTAAATGGCACACAAATAGTAATTAAAATTTGAATAACATAACAACAGTAAATCTTATTATCATTTTCTTGATCACTTGGTTTATAGTTTAATATATACATTATCATTAGATATTTTAAAAAGCCCACAACAAAATCCTGAAGCCCAAAGTGACATCTGAAAAAGTCTTGATAAACAGTCCGAAACCTTAAGTTATTCAATTTGCTATCACATGATTCATCAAATCAAATTGACCAAAGTGCTGTACAAGTTTAAGTGAATGGCACACAAACAGTAGTTAAAATTTAAATAACATTAACAACAATAAATTTCAGTAGAAATTACAAAGCAATAGGCTGTTTTATGTACACAGACTGGACAGATTGTTTACATACATGTGGCCTATAATGATGGCATGAGATTGTGTCTTCAGAAAACTGTATTATTTAGACCTTGACCAACTCTGAGCTGAGCTCAGTCTGATTTTCATCCAAACTTTGGAGCCACTGCTGCTCCAGTTGGTTTGTGGGTGCAGTGGCTTGATTTTTGTCTTTTTTATATATAATAATATAGTGTTGTGTATTTCCTGTTTTGTTTCGATTTGAATTTGTATTTGTAATTTGTAGTTGTATTTATTGTATCTATTGTGTTTTTGTATATGGACTTTTGTCTGATTTTTTTCTTTTTTTTTTGATGCTGAATTCTATGGACCTTTTTCTGTGACCTTAGTAAAATCATTATTATATAAATAAATATTACAAAATAGTTAAATATTAAAACCACTACTGATTAGAAAATAAAAGCAGCAGTCTTTTTTTGGGGGCGGGGGGGGGGGGTTGACAGATTATTGGCCTGGCTGATTATCGGGGCAGATACTTGGCATTTTGCCAATTATCTGTATTGGCATTTCATTTTAAGGATTGCTGATAAAAATAATGAATTCAAAAAGTGTGCCAATTACACTCAACCAACACTGGGGAAGGCAGTCTGCAATACATGCAAAGAGTGTGTCAGCACGGGAGGAACTTTGTAAAACCTTAGGGAGCTAATTTAATTCTTTTTAAATTTTTATTTTTATTTAAATTTTCAATGAACTCTAAAAAAAAAAAAAGTTGTGGTGATCTTGCAGTATATGAATCTGGAAGTTTCAGTTTTGATTAAATATTTGCTTAAGGCATTTAAACAAAGTTTTGTGTTGTTTGTGAAATACTAAATTCTAAATCTCCACAGAAATATTTTCATGATTATTGTAAATGCATATGGGTTCCAAATATCGATTAGTGGTCATCGCTTATTGGCACTGAAAAACTAATATTGGTCGACCCTACCAGATATGTTTGAAAAAAAGCCTAATTTCTAATCCTTAATCAATGATCAAAATAGTAAAAAATATATTTTTTTAAGCCTGTTGCATTCAACAAAACAGTTGATCGACTTATAGTTTTAACTCTTTATTTTTTTAACTTATAAACGTTATTCTGTTAGAACTTCTCCCAAGTTCTTTCATACAAGGAAGTTCGATGTCTCTACAAAGACACGGGTGTAACTCCGAAAAATACCCTTACTAGTCTTTGCACCACCGTTTTGCATGTTTGTCGTCTTCTATATAGTTGTATGTAATTTAGTGATTCCCGTGTAACATGGAGTGGACGTCTCGCTGCTGTCCGACAGTAACATTCTCACTGGCACACAGACCTGACCTAGAATTGCTACTTAGAATTCGGGCTGAACCATCGCGCTGGAACGGAGGGGGGGGAGACGACAGGAAATCTTGACTGGGATGTAATGGAGTAGGACCACTGGAAAGCTCGGGCGAAAGGGGGGAGACATATTTCTATTTTATAATGTTCCCGTGATAATGTTGTGATTTGATGAGTGTACGATATGAATCCGTCGTTCGAGGAAAACGGAAAATTAAGCTAACATTCCAGGTGAGTGCTCCTTTTCTCGAATCCAGGTGGAAAGTGTCGGTACCACGGCTCGCCTCCTGGCAACGGGCACACGCGGGTCCTCCTCCCGGGGACATCTCACTCCGGTATCCGTTCTTCTCTGCCTCTGTCCCCGAAGGCTGGCTAGCAAACCCACGTCGTGTCTGGCCTGGCAGACAGTGAGCACCCTTTCAACCGTAAATGCCGATTTTTCCAGCGCACCAAAAGCGGATTATTCACGATGTTTTCGGCGTGGTGTAAAACCCGCGGAGAAATATTGGTTTTTACCCCATTATACTGGAGGACCGCCCGTGCTTCGTGAAAATGAAAAAAGGATACAATGCAGCATGCATGTTCTGCATTCTTCGGGACTACCACACCGCTGGTATTGTATTTATTTTATTAAAAATGTGTTTGATATGATTTATAAACGCGTAGCGAGATTATAGGCCTCGGCTGGTGATTGTGTCGGCCAGCCCTATCATCTGCCGAGCGATTGAATTGTTACATTGTTAACGGAGCTAGCAGAACTTAAAAATGAACGTTTGCCTGAGATGGAGGGCCTGAATTGTTTTATTAGCAGACAAAGCGCTAAAATGAATCTCATTTCGTGTGTGTTTTTTCGTGTGCTTGTGGCCGACGTCGTTGTTCTCGCTCTCAGCCGCCGTCCAGTGCCTCCCTCTTCGGGGAAGACTTTGTTTGCGCTGGCCGACGCTCCATGAATGCAAGTGCTGAAGTCCTCCCTTCCCCCCCAGTTCTCTGGCGAAACAGGAACAACTTCTTTTAGGAAAAAGAAAAAAAAGTTCCTGGAGTTTCAAGCGCCATGGAATTACTTTGTCCGCCAAGAGTTGTCCAGTGAGGCGCTGAGATTTCAGGGGGGGAAGTCTGGTCTGTGTAGTTGTTGTGTGCTTTATTTGCAGAGTTTTAGGGTTTGTAGATGAGTGTGTGTATATTTTACTTCCTCGACTAGGCCCGTTTGTGAGTAACTTGTGTGGCATTGTGCAGTGTTACCTTGGCAAAACCAAGAGAGCTAAACATGGCAAAGAATGTGTTCAGTGTTTTACACTACTGTGCAAAGGTCTTAAACTTTGTTATTTTAGCAAGGTTATAATGACCATACATACTTATTTCTCGGTAGTCTGTTTACTAAAACACAACCAGAACCTTGCAGGAAATATACATACAATGCGAAAAATGAAAATATTTTTGATTTAAAATAGCTTCAGCAGGATAAAACTGCAAGTATTTCACTTGGCATGTCTTGAACTCTCTCGGGCAGACAATTTGAGATTTGCATTACTAATCGTCTGATGTATTCATACCAGGTTGCATTCAAGACATGTCCAAAGCTCAATATTGATTGTCTGAGCTACCTTTTGTTATGGTTGTACGATTCCATGTTTCACACTAAATATTGACTTCAGTCTGAAGAAGCCATTTTGTTCTGACTTTTTGGGATTTTAAAGCATTGCACATGTTCTCTTAATTCTTTGTTTGTAACTTAAGAAAGCGACTGAGGAATAAATATATATATCCTCATTACCTCTTTGATAAAAACGACAAATCTATAGTGGCCTAGCACTTTTGCACAGTACTGTAGGATTACTTATATATTTTTTAAACTTATGAGTGAAAAAATCCACAGGTCCTCGAGTGTAGAAATGTTAAGTAGCAGACATCTGATACCTGGGAAATTTGATGAATACAGTCTTGTTACCTTTCATTAGTTTATTTAGCAAGCGTCCCTAAATACTTTCTTTGATTTTCCTTTTATAGATAAAACATTTTGCATGGATTCAAAAATACATTTTCTAGCATCATGTTGCCTTTATGCTTTGATTTCTCCCTCATAATTGTAAATATAAAGTCTCAGCTGCTTTTCTGCTTTGTTGCAGTTTGCCTTCTAGCCCTTTAGCTGATGCTGTTATCCAAAGCGACCTCTGACTTGGCAGGTAGGGGTTCAGTGTCCAAGGATTTGAAGCATACCTGCCAGTTGCTGAGATTGAACTGCAGACCTTCCTCTTACAGGACTATGGTCTCTTCAATTGCTAGGCAACACTGCTGTCTGCACGTACATGCAACTGTTGCATAGTCCTCAGGCTGTTTCATACTTATCTTTTCAGTGGTCACCCTTTTCTCTTTGCTTTACTGAGATGTAAAAAAGTCGCTTTTTCCCTCCCGCAGAGGATATTTGAAGGAAGGAGGATGCAAAGGAGTGAGGAAGCTCTTGGAAGAGTATCATGTGCTGTTTTGTAGTCCCTTATGTGTACACCGGTCGATGACTGAAGTATAAATGAATGTCCGGGTTAAAAAGGCGAGTACACACTGTTGCTGTAGCCCCTAATGACCTAAGCTGTGTGCTGGTTATGTGTTTGCTACATGTTGGTCTTGTCAACATGATTGACTGAGTGCTTTTCCTTGCCATCCGCTTGTTTGTGCTTCACCCGATGAGCAAAGTTGTCTCCCTCTGTTTCAGGTGTGAATGACTTGTGGCTGTAAGGTGTCGTGAGTGGGCCAGGTTCCTGCACAGCCTCCGTGGCTGACTGCTGGGAGGAGTCGAGTGGAGAGCAGACATCAGTGCCCAGGGGACCTGAGGCCTGGTTCTCCATATGAGGCCCTGCTGAAAGGGCAGGGGGGCTTCTGAGGTAACCCAGCTCAACTCATGCCCTTTTTTTTCACACTTTACCACAGAGTTTCTTTCATGCATACACATCTCCCCTGTTCCACGACAGACTGCACATAAATGCTTTTCTCTCATTCCCATTTTTTTTATTGCTTTGGTTCTGATAACTGTAGAAATGTCAAAAAGCAAGCACGAAAAGACACAGCAGGACCATATATGAAACCACCTCCTGTTCACCATGTATTGCTGTGTATTTACAAGGGGTGTGACTGCACACCAAAATTCAGGGTTCAGTGTGTACTTCAGTTTGGGGTTATGGTTCGATATGTTTTCGGTACACTGCAAAAAAAACCCCAAAAATAAATAAATAAATAACGCAACTGTCGGTTATAAAATGTAAACTCTGACCTGCTGTTAATTCCTGGACTTCAGTTTGCACGTTTACAGAGCGGATACAATGGAATGATTAAAATGCAAACGGGGAGGCTCACTGTAGCAGAGCTCTCGCACTTTGACTATATGCTTTAATTTGGTATTCTCTGTGACAGAAGTTACAGTATATGCAGGTCTGGTAGCATATATGCAGCAGTGTTCCCCACAGAATTCAAATCTGTGTGGTGGTAACTGACAAGTATACCTTTTTTTTAAAAATCATTTTGTGTCCCTTCTCTAAATTAGGCCATTTTTTAGCATCTATGAGAACATCCAAAGTCCATTATTTTGCAAATAAAAGCAGCAAACTCTCATTGAGAAGCTGAAACTAGAGATGTTAAAAAAATAGCGTAAATTCCAACGATATATAAATTACCAAAATAGTTTAAAATTATTATTTTATGCCAGTCAACAAATCAGTTCATCATATGGTGGGGTTCCTTTTTTTCTTTAGCACTTTGTTTGAGTTGCGTGGTGGATAATTGATCTGTCGAAGCCGTCAGAACCGATCAGATCAGACTGGTGGATGAGAGAAGAAGGCGAGTTAATGTAAACTGTAAGATCCGGTGCAATTAATGCTAATAAGTTTCACTTTAACTGCGCACGGCATTCTACTGCTCTGTCTGTGCCGAGAGTACGCTCTGCGTTTCGAGATATATATTCCTCTAGCGCTCCTGATGAATATTCCTGCTCGAAAGGTATAAAATCATTATGTAACGGCAGGTGTTTTTGATTGTGGTGGGCTGCCAAAAATAAATGAATGTGTGGGAAACCCTGATTTGCGACGATAAACACACTGTCTAAATTTGCAGGGAGGCAGTGTGAATTTTGTGGGAAGAAGGACTCGCCTTTCAGTCTGTTTTTGTCTCGTTCTGCTAATATACACGTTCGGGTATTGCTATCATAATTGAAATATTTAAAGTGTTTCCATAGATATACCCGACTTAAGTTGAGCAATGTTTGCAGAATTTTAGACACAAACCGTTCGTCGAGTTTGACAAACCCAGCAAACTGGGCTGAGGCGACTAGCATGCTACTGCTGACAGATTACAACTTGTGCACTGACATAAATGTCCGGGGAAACCTTTTTTTCTTCACAGCAGTTTGAGGAGTTTGAGTTGCGGGGTGGATAATAGATCTGTCGGTCTGGTCAGAGCTGATCAGATCAGTGGATGAGAGAAGCAGCAGCGGTTGAGGGAGAAAATGAAAAATTTTAGACCCAAAGCAATGAATGGTTAAGTTTCACTTTCATTGCGCTTGCCATTTTACTGCTCCGTCTGTGTCCAGAGTACACCTGCACTCCAAGAGTGTGGTGCTCTTAATGAATGGTCCAACTCCAAAAATATAAAATTAGCACATGGCGGGGTCGCCACAAATAAATGAATGCGTGGGAAAACCCTGGATTTAAATCAACCATTTTTGAGTGTTTTTTTTTTTTTTTTTTTTTTGAAAACTGTACCAAACATATGTTGCATACTGAACCGAACATCCTGCACCGAATGATTTGGGGGGAATTACTGTTACACCCCTGATATTTACTATGACCAATTTTATTTGAGTGTCTGGACTCTGATTGTGAAATATCATATATTGTCCTCACAAATCTTCACAGTGGAATGAAACAAAGAAGTACCATTTGCCAGGACTATATATAAAATATGGACAATGACTAATTAGTTTTGGAAATCTCAATTTACTGCCCACTACAGAGTAAACTACCGAGTTCCTATTGTGAGTGCTGAGTGAGTAAGGCTGTGATTTTGTGAACTGGGTTTGAGTAAAATTTGTTCAGTATATGTTTAAATCGCTAAAGCAGAATGAAATATGTTTGTCTAGCACATGTAATGCATTTTCACTCACTATAATGTCGTTTCTGTTTTTAAACCAACTTTCCTGACATTATTAAGCACGGCAGCAAACACGTCTTTCTTGCACTCAAAGACTAAACTGGTGCTATAACTTGAAAGCTTAACACTGCTCTGATGCAACAGTAACAACCCAGGCATAGGCTCTTCCTCACATCTGTCACTATCTCTTTGACATTTATCTATGGATGTGCCCACATTGATAGCTGCAGTCTGATGAGAGAGGCCTTGAATTGTAGAGCGGTTACCCCTGTGCAACCGCTCTTGATGCTCAGGAAAGCGTCTTGAGGAAAAGGACCTCACTGCTCTGGACTATCAGTGCGATGTTTGGTCTTATTCTCTGATCTGCACATGCTGGGGACACAACACGGTCAGGGCGCTCTTCCTGAGAACGCTGTCCGCACTGTTTATTTATCTGCTATCTAATCCGAAGCGTGTTGACCAAAAACCACAGTGAGGTGAAGGACGCAGGGAAATGGATATTGATGTAAAGCGGCAAAGGATTTATTTTCTCCTCTTGTGTATTCGTTTCTCATGTTTCCGTGCATTTGTTTGCTTCATGGGTTTTCTAATTAAAACTCGCAAGCGTCGTGTAGTGTATGACTTGGAGGGATGTGTTGGCGAGGCGGTTTGTCTCATCGCCTGTGTAGTGGGTGGCAGGAGGCTCCCCTCCCCGTTCATACGGTAGATTAGACTCAAGTGTGTCCGTTTTTTCTACTGCTTGAAATGTTTATTTTCTCTCTGTTGCCTCATTATGATCTCTTTTTTTGTACTGGTTTGAGAGTTTTTAGATTTAGAAAAAAAAGCAGCTTCCCATTTACCTGACGATCTGAGTACGATATCCATTCACAACCAAGGAATGCTGAATAACTCCGACAATAATCAGACCTCCATAGTACAGTAATTATAGTATTCCCCATGGAGTAGGAATAATACTATTTAATTTTTAAGCATCGTAGGTCTGCAAGTTTACACTCAAATGGCTTGGAAGTTTAGAGTAATGCTGAATACTTGCTGTAATGCGGGGAAATTCAACACCTCAATATTACTTAACTAACTAGAAGTAAATGAACTGGTATTAGATTGTTACTCCGTATCAGCCAGCACCCAGAGTTTAAGTATCAGAATTGGTATTTAGAGGGAGAAGAAGTAGAATCAATGCACCCCTAAAAATAATAATAGTATAGCACTTTTGAGAGACCAAGCTAAAAATTGCACAAGCAAGATAGGGCCAGTAACAATAAAACATAAAACAAGATATAATGGGAGAGAAATGTTTGACAATACAGTAAAAATGTAATTACAATATAGAAAGTAGGAAGCAATAATGGATGGATGGATATTATGGTGGTATTAAAAAAAACACAATAAATGTGTTCAATAAATAAGGCCCTGTTGTTTTAGGAGCATGAATGCCAATTATTCAAATCCGAAACTAGTGTTAAGTGTTTAAGATAGATCAAATGACAGAAATATCTGTTCTTAATTTATAGCCATTCCTTCCACGCAGCATTTTCAGCAAGTAGAAGAATAAGTGCTTCAGTTATTTTCTTTATTTATTCATTTGTTCAAATTCTACGCTGACCAATATAGAGCAGTCATTACCAAGAAATGGTATAAAGATAAATTATAGTCATAAAGGAAATTGGATACACAAGGCTGGGGGATATATGCTAAAAGCTGTCAGCCAGGCTGAGGTCCTCCACAGCTACCAGACTGATTGTTTCACCAGTTAGTCTGGTTTAATTTAGCATCATGGCACAGTGTTAACCAGCAGATGTCAAGAGAGCAAACTGCAATCAGGCTAAAGGGTTAAGTGTTAAAACATTAACAAAGATTTTTGACATAGATGAAATACATTTACTTTATTGATCCAAAATTCTTACATATTCTTCTGTTTGTCTATTTACTTTAAAATGTAGTGCATCTGAGACAACTCAAAGAGCTTGTATTCTTAATTTGAAATCAGTTTGCTAATTTTACGAAGCAGTGATAAACATCAGCTGTGTCAAATCTTCATCATCAAGTGTTCTTTGACAACACTGTCGGCGTAAATGAGAGGAAGCTTCTGATAAGTGATGCTGTGTATGTCTAAGTGCTTTGTAGAAAGTCTTTTACATGAGTTTGTGAGAAATAAGCAAGGCTTTACAGAGCTGAATATTTTTTTCATTAATCAGTCTGTCTGTTTCTTATACATTTTGATGTTTTCAATGATTTCACACAAAGATTATTGGACATTTAGAAATTCATTAAAAACTAGATGATGACTTTTTAATTGCCTAAATTGGCAACATTTAATGCGTTACATGTCTGTAGTGGTTTGTTCGCAAATGAAACTGCAAACAGTGCTTTGGTTATTTGGTAATTTTTTTAATTGACTTGGATGTAACCACCAGTGATTCTGATTTTGCCACCAGTTTGTTGTTACCTCTGTAGAGCTTTTTTAAAGATGTCTTAAAACAGAGACCACAGAGCGTCATCGAACCAAACATGGCTTTACAGCCTTGTTGTGTCTACGTTAAGTCATGTGACAGTGTTGGTAGTTCACTTAGAGCCTAATGTAAGCTTTTTGTTTCTTTTATCAAAAAACGTATAAAGGTCGTGTTCATTTGTGAAGATGATCTTGTTGAACAATGTGACAGTATCATGAACTTTTGTCTTCAACAAGCTTATTTTCTACAGTGTCATAAAATGAAATCCAAAAGGCTTTTTGAGGAGGGAAGGTAGGGTGACGTTGCCCCGACTGGCTCCCTTTTTGGAAAGGTATTGCCAAATCCCTACTGATGGACACCTTTTCACTGTTACATATACCATCATATCAACCAAAACTACCATTAGAGCTGAAAATAGTTTTAAAAAATTACAATACCGGTACCAATACCAGTTCCCTTAAAGTGATACAGATATCAAGAGTGCTTCATTTGATACCCTTTTCCTGCTTCCTTTAAAACATATCATGTGAATAGAAGCATTCAGTTCCATAAAATTTCACCACAAGTCACAGGTGTGTTGTGTCTGGTGGCATTTTAGGATAGTGTTGAACGCTTCAATGATATCTCGATAAGCTGAACATCCAACTCCGACACATACACAGTGCTTAATTTTACCACATCTCAGACTGTATAGGTTGTAGCTGCCCTTTGCATTGAACTGCAGAATACTTGCGGTGATTGGCTCTGAGAAAAAACATACAAAGAGGAATTACAAATTTGGGTATAAAAAGGAATGCAGATATTTTTTTGCAGGGTTCCCGGCGATCCTTAAAAAGTCATAAAAGGCATGAAATTCATTCATTAAAAAATGAAGCCTTAATTGACATTAAAGTGTCTTAAATCTTTCTTTCAAAGTCTTTAAAATGTTTAGACATTGGAAATAGGATGTTATTAATCTTATTTTTTTCTGATGTTGCATTGCAAAATCTCAAAATAATTGGTAATAATTATTTTAAAATAATTTACTGAATGTCTCTTGCATTAAAATCACGCAGATCAGGATAGAAGTAGAAAGTTAATACATTTATTTTTTATGTTTTAAGTAGATAGACTGCCTTTTTAAATTAACCATAAGGGTCATGCTTTATATTTACATAAACATTTGGGTGAAATTGTTCGCAATCTTGAGTCATTTATTTCAGTTTTTGTAAGTATAAAATTGGTCTTAAATTAAATTTGAGTGGTATTAAAACTTTATTAAAATATTAAAATTATCTTTACTTAAAAAGTCTTAAATCTATCTTAAACCATAGGAACCCTGGTTTGATTGGAGAAGTTTTGATACTACTTGTTGTTATTTCGGATGATACCTAAAAGGTAGTAAGTACTGATACCCAGCCCGACCAACTACTCAGCTACTTGTAATTACAGTCTGATTGTTTTGTCGCCAACAAGCCATGTAGTAGTTTTTCTAGCATTATCAGTCAATCACTGTTGGTGGCACTCAGTGGAGACCTCTAAATAAAATATGATATGATCCCTGAGGCACTATTGCTGCTAACATGCAAACATCTATAGTGGTTTCTTGAGTGCTTAAATTCTCTTATGTTGTGGTGTGATAAGATATTTGGTGTTATCCTGGTTGCTTTTTTAATATTGGATTATGTGGAGCAGATAATTGGAGGCGGTGTGTTGTCAAAGTTACTGGAATGTGTCAGGAGTTTTTTGGGCAGGCAAATCAACAGAAGCTCTCCTTTATGCTTCTACAGAGTTTAATTATGGATGGTGCCGAGCTGGATGTGCCTGCATGTTGGTTGTTTTACCACCATATTTTATTTTGTTTACAATCAACAAAGTCTTATCACGTTTTTTTTTTTTTTTGTGAAATTGTGACATTCAAAATAGTGCCACACGAGATCTGAACTGCTCGAGTCTTTATTCTCCATGTTTCAGGGTTCAAACAAGGTGCTTGAGGTGCTTGAATTCAACACAATTCAATACCTTGAAATTCAAAACCTTGATAAGACATTTTTAAACTTGGTCTTTGAGAAAGTATTTGCATATAATTGGGAGAAAATAATTTTATGAATGGTATTACACTAAAAGCGAAGTAGCGTCAGCCATTTGCACAAGTTGTAGCTGTTATTTGATAGCAAATAAGCTGCATTTGATTAATTATGATTGATTTTAGGCTCTAATAGCACGTGTTTGCTCCATTTATGAATTTGTACAATTTTCTTGCAACAGACGGTTGTGGAGAAATCAATTTCATCCTTAAGTAAAAATTAGTACTTGAAAAAGTACTTGAAAGTCCTTGAATTTGACTTGCCCCTGTCTGTACGAACCCTGATGTTTGTTTTTGCTCATTTTCTAGTAATTTGAGCCATGTGCTCATGCTCATAAACAGAGGAAGTGAATGTATTTTCTGTTCCTCTTAATCAGTTTTACCCACCTTGAACGTAATGAAAACATTCCTCAAACTTACAGCTGAAAATTTTCAGTCATAAAAGTGATAAAAAAATGTCACATTCCTTCTCTTACTCAAGCCAAAATTGTAAGTTTTGACCAGCTTGAGAGCTATACAACTGCACAAGAGGTGTGACAATAAAGAGTGTAACAACATTATCATCTCCTTTCCCGAGGAGACAAGGTGCTAAGAGTAAGGGAGAAAGTTCACTGTGTCACTGTCAGTGGGCAAATTGCATTAAAAGCCACATTACTTGGACTACGTGGGCAATATACCGTATGCTCTCAACATATAGCATGTGGGTAATGGCGGGGTAGACATGTCTTGTTGCAGAGCACTCATAGTTTCAGAGGCATGCAAGCTCAGTCTCGTGGGAACAGCAGATGCCATAAACTTGCAGAGCAGTTTTCAGTGCATCTCAGACATTATTAGGGCAGCTAACAACTGCCGCATGTGGGTATTTCCATGCGCAATACTATGACTATGTGCACGTATATTGCTCTATGCCTGTGATATCTAATTGGGCAGGTCTTAGCCAGTGTGTTTAAAATTCCACGGGAATGACACACAAGTGCAAACTGGGGTAATTCAGGGACACAATCTGGCTCGTATTCTCTCCAGAGTGCTAATTTTGTTGTAAGATAGAAGAGGAGACAGAGCATGTATTGTGTACTCCGTGTGTTTGTGAGTGTTCTGCTTTGAGTAAAATATATCTATGCTTGTTTGATGTCATGCCAGGTCAGTGGAGATGCCTGAACTGTGTCACATGGTCTGACAGGCTGAGAAGTCACTTTGTTTCTGTTGAGTAGTGATTTGTAATGTACAAAAAGAATCTATGAAAAAAATATTTTGGGCTGCACATCTTTAAAATTCATTGGTTCCTTGCTTAATGTTCTTAGTGCTATAAATTGAGGTTTTGCACAGTGTGGGTTGTAGCGACGGCTGCCTCTAATGTGGGTATTTAATGTTTCTGTGCTGTTTGTTGTGAGGTTCAGTATCAAGACATTAATGACACTCGTGTAATATTTTGGCAAGTGGCCTGCAAGAGAAGCCTTTTCTAACCAGCAAGCGAACCTCCTTTACGCTTTACTGCAATGGTCTGCTAGACCTCCGAAGGGGCTGGCCGTTGGGATTTCCCACAATGCTTTTAGCCACAGGGAGACGTCCTCCCAGCATGAACAAGGGAGGAATGTGGCCCGAGTGTGGGAGCGACCGTCAGGATGGAGGGAGGGAGTCACGGACCAGAGAGCATGGTCAAGGGAAGGGAGGAAAGAAGGGGTCTACACAGAGGGCAGCAGAGTTTCTTTAAAGCAAACGAAGTTTCTGTTTGGCTTTTCATTTTAGCTGCAAATCACAGAAAGGAAGCGTCCCTCTGCTAGACGTGTGTTCTAAAAAGTTCATCCTGAGGAAAACCTCAGCCCAGTGCAGTGTTCACCGTTGATGTTTTATTTCTCGGGCAAATGGGTCAGCAATCTACTCGACCAAAGTCAGTTTTTACTCGCCCTGATAGAATTTGTTTTATTTATTAGCAGTTAACAAAGAACAACAAAGACTCCAGGTAACCGTCATGAAAAATGACCCTTTTTATCTGCTTTGCTCTCAAACTTGTGGCAAGCAGTTCAAAACAAAGCTGGAGTGTTTCTCACATCCTCTGAAGGCCCTGACACACCAAGCAGACGGTCCGCCGTTGGTCTATGTTGGTCTGGTAGTGACTTTTCCCTCGCTCTAGTCGCTGAGGTGTGTCACGTAAAGTTGTTCCTCGTCAACTTTCTCCAGTGAATGTAATCACTCTGATTGGCCGTTAAGCTCAGCGCACAATAACAGAAATGAAAGTGAGGAAAGTAAACACAAAGCTAAATTCTAGAGGAAGTGAGATTGAAAAAAAACTTGTTATACAAGGTAAGATTGTTCTTGTTTGGCCATAGAGCTCTTTAGCAGAAACATTTCCTGGTGGTTTGTGTTGTTTATTGGCTCACGGCAAATATACTTTGCTCTTTCAACACTGGATTGTGTTGTTAATGTGCTAACTGCTTAACTAGCATCAAATTGGTCTTTTGGTTTCCTTTTTTTGAATCAGACTCGCACTGTGTGCTGGTATGAGTTATTTCCTGTCATGCAGGCACAGAATAAACGTGCGAGTTTGCTGTTGGTTGCAGTCTTTGCGGTGTGTTCATGGGCAACTTTTTGGCTGAGAAACAGGTTTGTCTTATAGTTTGACACAGCACATGATTAGAGCTGATTGCAAATTCACTCTGATCCATTTGCGTATAAGACATATACTTTTTTTTTTTTTTTTTTTAGCTTATGTTTCCACCATACAGGAAATAGTATGGCACCGATTTCCTGTTCACAAACTCTCATATTACAGCTAAACAGTGAACTAAAATTTCTGAATCTGGGTTTATATTTGATCAGCACTACCTAGTTTGACAGTTTGGTCTGGAGTTTGGTCTGAGTTTGATAAAAAGAAAGAAAGGCGTCTCTCTCTCGATCTGCTTCAAAATTCTTTGTGTCGGTTGTAGCGGCAGGTATACAAAAATGCTAATGTGAAATACGTAATTCGAACTACAGTCCTAGAGACAGCAAAAATCTGTCAGATGACGCGTTTGAGCTGTGAAATTGCTGTGGAAAGATGGAGGGAAGTTGAACACAATTCATTTACACATATGACCGACATTTTTATATCTTTATGATATAAAGGTGCTTGGAAATTGTCCCTATAAGCAAAAGAGAGCCTGCTTCAATGGGCCTGCCTTATAAAGAAGAAATCTTTCTGCCTCAAAAAGATTGCACACATTGTGTAGATATTTGTCTTTCCAAGTCGGCCTCAGCTTTGCTCATGGATTTTCATTTTGGCATTCAGTGATAGCACATATGCTATGAGCGGAGGAGTGAATTAATAGCAATTTCCAGTTAATTGTCTGTAATGTTTTACAACCAACCTTTTTATAAAACGTTATCTGTTTTTTACATTGACAATCTTGCAGAGTCTAAAAATTGCAATATACGCTTTGCTGTTCAGTTTTTATGGTAAATTAAATCAAAGATAAATGTGGTGTTCATCTTCTAGTTTTTACTGTTAAATTTTTGGCCACAATAATCACAGCATAGACATTTTATAAAGGCACATCCCTAATTTTCACCCACGCTTGTTGTGTTAGAGAAATGATGGCACATTGTTCCCGTTTACCCACTCTCTTTGTCTCGTATTGCGTAGAAAGGTGTGTGTGTGCGCGTGCGTGTGTGTGTGTGTAAGCAAGACACACCCACTTAGCCAGAGATCCAGAGACGCAGGGCAGATGGACAGAGATGGAAGTGCAGGGTGAAGTGTGTTAGACGGAGATCAGAGCAGGCCGGAGTGCTGAGTGCCAGTCCTGCTGCTGGAGCTGGCCGCCACACATGGCACTGTGCCCAGGCTACGCCAGCAGATGTGTCACTAGTGAGTCAGCTGTGTGTGTGTGTGTGTGTGTGTGTGTGTGTGTGTGTGTGTGTGTGTTTGTGTTTGTGTTTGTGTCTCAGACACAGACACCCACCCGCACACTCTGTGAAGAGAGAGCCTTGTGTAATAACCCCCCCTCCCCTCCTCCTACGGGTAAATCTGTATCACACCCCTTTCCCATCCTCCTGCTTTCATTGCCACTTCCATCATTGTGATGGACACGGTGAGGCTTCTGTCACCACGATATGATATGACAAAATATGACATTACACACATGTCGCCTCCCTGGGGATGGAGGGGCATCGTCTGCCGACCAGAGGAAAGGATGAACCCGAGGATGGGGGAGTGAGAGTTGTTGCACAAATGCAGGACAGACAGAAGGGTGGAGAGACAGCTGACACAGGGAGTAGTGAGGGTGAAAGGCTAAAACACACTCTGGTGAGCAGGGGAGAAAACCTGGGTGGAGACAGGTGGAGATATGTAGCTGTTGTACTCTGGGAGCAGTTAAGAGTATGGAGAATGCAGAAGGGTTCACTGTAAATATTTGCGCGGCTCGGACCTCAGTCATACTTGTGTGAGTGCTGTTCATGTGTGAGCGCCCTTATTCTTGTCATGGTAGATGCATTATGTCAAATGTTACATCTGTTGCGTCACAGCTCTATCTTTAGAGACACTTTACATTCCTAGCATTCTGTATGTATGAAGCGTGAGTCATGCATGTTATCTGCAGGGTGTGGCATGTTGGGATAGTGCTCTCAGGGAGCACCTCAACAGGTGAACATGCAGGTGTTTTCTCAGCAAGCTCAGGGTGGGATGTCCAGCGAATCTTTGCTTTAAAGGCAGCAGAAGTCTTGTGTTTTTGTTCCTTTCTTAAAGTAGAGTTAATGCAGTTTGTTCAGTCTGCAGTTAGTTACTGCTTCACGAGCAGCCAGACGGGTACGTGTGGAAACCAGTTGTAGCAGGGGAACTGGCTGTGTATGAAGATAAATGTAGCTATTTCTTTTTTTAAGACTTGATAAATACTAAGTTGATACAGTCTTCATAATACCCTTTCAATGACACATTTTTAGCAAAAAATAACAAATGAAATAGATACGTAAAGTTTTGACACTGGTTTGGGTTTGATGGGAATTAAGTTTAAGCTAGCCTCTGCCACGCACGAATAAAAAGGTAGCACATTGATTTTCATGCATGTGAAGTTTAATTTATGAACAATAAAACACACTACCTCGATTCAATACACTCTGCCTTTGTTGTTTCAGTCTTTGTGTTTGTTCAGGGACAACAGTCACTAATGTTTGTTCACTTCATGACTCATTTTACTGACTTTATGAGTCTACTCTCTCTAAAAAAAACCTTTAGTTGTTTTTGTAAAGAATTACTACAAAGTTCTGCGCCCAAGAAAGTTTGATATACAGGTGTGTTGGATGAAATCCTTTGAGAAAGATCTATTTTATTCAGTACATTTTCATTTATGAGGTTTGAGTCCTTACCCTGGGTTGATGTTTGACACAGAATTGCGCGAAGTGTGCTGATTTTCCGTTGAGCGCTAGACGCCTTTTTTGGCGCCTACATGTTGAGCAAAGTGCTGTTCGCACTGGATGAGCGGCAGCCCTGAGCTCCATGGTCGGCTTGGTGTCAGCAGCACGCTGTTTTTTTTTCTCCGTGATTTTCGAGCAAATCTGGCAGGAAAACTAAAAGGTTATCTATTATTTTGATTAACGTAAAAGGTTATATTTGATATATGTGATGTGATAATGTTAAATATTAAACACGCATCCTGTACTTCAAAGTACTTGTTAGTTTTGACTAAACAGGGAGCGAGAGAGACAAGCAGACACAGAGAGACACACACAGACATACAAGAAAACAGAGTCAGAGCTCTACATGTGATAAGAACAGAGCAGAAGAGTAGAACCACATGCTGATGGGCTCGGAAAAATGGACTTCTGGCTAGTCGATTAAATGTTGCTACCCTCACTAGTCTGCACCAAAAAAACTAGTCTAATAAACTTATTATTAAATTATTCTTAATTTGTCATTTGCACATTAGTTACATGATTACTTTAATGTTGCTGTATTAAAGTAGCTCACCCTATACATAAAAACTGTGTCCTTGCTTCAGCGGCCGTGGGTTTGATTCCAACTCTGGCCCTTTGCTGTATGTCATACGCTTTTTTTCCCCCTTTCACACTAAAAGCTGTCTTGCCAAATAAATGCAAAAAATCCAAAAATCAAGCATCTGTCAGCTACTAATGTAATTACATAAACCAGTGGGGTTTTGCAGTATTTTGATTTTATATAGTGAATTGTGTTCATGTTGTCTATGGGTAATAAGAAGTGTTCAATAGTGCAAAGTGTCACACATCTCAGCAGCATTTAAAAAAATGATTTGCTTACTGAAAAATGTGATTGTTGATTTTAAATGGCTCTCATAATATATGCAGTGTTTTCTTACTTTTCAAATCAGGTCAACAGGTCCAAGTTTAAACTTCCATTTAATTGTCAGGGAAACTAGTTTTTGGGAACATCCCCAGTAAAATGCGTGATTCATATCACAAAAGTAAAACACAAGTAAACATACACCGTTGTGCCTCGTGGGAAGACTTCATTGTTGTTTCCTGCTTTTGATTCTGTTACAGTTGCTCTCAAGACACAGATGACGGCACTGAAGCATTGACTCAGTTGGATTTTTTTAAAAAGTACCAAATTTCAATGTGCCATTATCTCATAATAACCACCTGTGACTGCTTTCCAACAAAAGTCACTCAGCTGACTTGGAAATTTGTATCTATTCTTTTAATTTAAAAGCTTTTTTTTCAATAGTTTGACTTTAAATTTTCAGGAAGGATTTGAGACTAGATGCCAGACCTGATTGAGTTTTGTCTCAAACATTTGACTTCATATGTGATAATTTGATTTAAATGATTATTTGGTGCATGCGAGTTGCACCCTCGTGTTGATAGATGGAAAGGCTTTACTGTTTCAGAGAGCAGACTGCACGGTTACTTGCTGATGGCTTTGCGTTTTTTTTATTTATTTTTTGTATATTCTTGCAGAGAACTGCAGGGAGAGGTGAAAATAATGTGTCTGATATTGGCCTAAACAAATAATGGACGAAAGAAATTCTTGAGATGGAGGCCGAGCAGACGGAGTGCGCGTAGGGGAGCTCGAGAGCGAGAAAGAGAGAGAGCAATACTCCATTGTGACTGAACTGCAAAATGGGATTTGCATAAATAAGGCTGAAACATCAGCAGGCCCTTTTACAGCCAACAGCAGGGCTGAGATGAGGGAAGAGAGTTGGTGTGTGTGTGTGTGTGTGTGTGTGTGTGTGTGTGTGTGTGTGTGTGTGTGTGTGTGTGTGTGTGTGTGTGTGTGTGTGTGTGTGTGTGTTTTGATACTTGTGTGCTCCCCCCCATCTTTTTGAAATATTTTCTTTGTGGTTCTGTTGTGTTAAAAATTGAAGCCAGTGGACTGGGTTGGCTACAAGGTCAAGGTGTCTTCTCCTTATTCATACACCTTTAAATCGCTCCCCTACCAGTGGATACTTAACTGGTACAAAGCCTCCCATCTCCCCTTCAGAGGAATTTGGGTGACGTAGCAGAGAAGGTCTACTCTCTACACTGCGCTCAGCCAGCGTACGATGACTGTTACATAAGCATGAAATGAAATGCTCCCTTTTAGTGCCACCCGCATTGGAAAACCCAAATCTAATTGAATTGAACTATTTTCTGCCCTCTTTTCATGTGGAACCTCATATTTATATCAGAGGCAAGAAGCTCATTTTTAGAGCCTCATTATACTGTTTTCCCATTAACTTGCATGCACTGCAGCTCCCCGCGTGTGCTGTGATAGACAGTTCAGCGTCTTTACTGGAGATAGAGGAAGAGAAATCTCTGTGATTACCTCTACGTTTTTTTGTTGTGTGCATGCACTCGGTGGGCTGCAGTGCGCACGCCTGACGTGCGTGTATGTGTGCCAGCGTGTTCCTTATGACAGTCATGTCAGCAAGCTCCCCAATTAGTGTCTCGTTAGTGTGCGATTGGAGGGAAGGGGTGATTGACAGGTCCTGCTGTTTGCGTCTGTGTGCGTGTATATACTCACATTACACACATTTGTGTATGATTGGGGTTTAGGCTTAGGTAACACCCCTTGAGGGCATACATGCTAGTTAGGGCTGAATTAGGAAGGAGACCGATTCTTTGATATAATAAAATGAAATCTCCTTTAGCAAACTGAATACCTTTTTCAATGGAGTCCAATGGGCCGCCATGTATGGTCCCTGTGGTACATCAACTCAGTCAAGGCTCGTCTCCGTCCTTCCACCACGTTGGAGGAATCATCTCTGCATTTGAGTCAGGACAGCAGAATCACTGCTCATTCACAGGCCAGAAGCCTTTTTAACTACACCTAGACACCCCACGCCATTGTACTTAGGACAAAATGCTTTTCAGATGGTCGGACATCTTCTGAAACCTCTTTTTGCCACAAATAAATGAATGTGTGTGAAACCCTGATACATAGCGATTCTGAATATTTTAAACAGGTTCAGTGCTCATTTTTCATAGTATCAAAACACTGGTACCAGCTTCATTTTCTTGCTTATTGCTGATGTTTATTACAGTCATTCTGCTGTTTCTGTTACTAACCAAGGAAAGAAAAGTCACGGTTATGTTATGGCCTTGGTGTATTTATTATTTAATAACAAATGTAAATTGTATGTCCTCAATTTAAATTTTTTTTCCTGTAGTTATCGAAAATGGTATAACGTATCAATATCTGTCAACGTATTACATCAAAGTTTGAAATTCCAGCATTGTGATAACACCAGTACCTTTTATGCAAAATAGTGTGGCGGGGTTTATGTCGCCGTAACATTCCTGCCTTGAACAGGCAGTGTAAAAGAGGCTGAAGTCAACTTTATAACTTTATCATCAGTTCTGCCATATTTACAGGGCATATAGATGATCAAAATGCTGTTTCTTTCAGACCACGGTGTTTGGGATGTTCTTTTTGATGTTGGAATAGAGAGGATTGCGTCCAACACTTTTTGCGAATGGCTGAAATGAAAAACTCACCCACTCACTCACCTTAAACAGCACTTGGCCCGGTGTGCTGAGCTGAGAGAGAAAGCAGAATTTTAATTTCTCTCTCAAGCTCTCTTTTGTCATTCTTCAAACAGCTATTGTCATTTTTTTTTGTGAAGTGAAACACCTTGAATAATACTGGGGAAAATTTGAAAGTGTGTGTCTTGTCCCTCTCTCTGATGGCAGGCTTTTTGCCCAGCTTTCTAATGTAGCCATTTTAGAATAGCTATGAACATTTTTGTCCTCAGGCGTGGTTGGACAACATGTTGTATGAGCTAGTTTGTTTGAAGCACACCCTGGCCTTTATGTACACTTAGCACCCACACTCACTGATGTGTCATTTAAAAAAGAAAAACTCGCAAGCACATGTATATTAGTGCTGAACGTGCTCTTAGTTGTTTTGGAAGGAGCTCCGCACTAAAAACGTTTGATATCTTCCTATTGTTCCTGCTGCGACTGAAAGCAATAAGTGGCTTTGGACAAATGTATGATTATGATTTCTGTGTGCCATTTAATCCCCACTTGTCAAATGTGTCTTTTAAGTAAGAGTTTTGCCTTCCTGTCTTTGAACAAAGCATATAATCCTGAATGTTTTTATTGACAGTGTTTTGACTCACAGCGGCTCTCTGGCAGGTCGTTTCCACTGTGACTTACGCATGTCAGTGCCTCATTTTGATGAGCAAATTATAGTCAACAGCAAAATCAACATGCATCTCTGCATTTGCCACTGTTTTTGTCTCTCAATTCCAGAAACAACTACCGAACTGATGCTAATATAAAGTGTCTTTTCTGCTGATAGTGTGAAATTATTGAGACACAATATTTTGAATTGTGAATGTTTTATTCCAGGTCCATAGCAAAAGCCGTCTCTGTTGATTTATGTGTGCTAAACATCACTGCTGCTGAATTACTCGTGTATAATTGTTTTGCGGTCCTTGTTTCATAGTTATGTTGTGTCACAGAATAGAAACATGTCCTTTCACCAGAATAGAGGTCCTTCAACAGTTCAGCTGTAAATAAACATGGAGTCAAATCACATGTTCAGCAATCAATAATAAGCCCATTGCTTCTCAGGGCCCAGTTCTTCAAAAAAAAAAAAAAAGATCTGTATCAGAGTGATCTGGATCTGAAAATCCCAAATTTTGCTATCTGGGATCATTTAATTCATTTTACATTTGTGTCAATTTTTTAAAGAAATATTGAATTGGATCACCCTGATCCAGACAAAAACTTTTCAAGATTACCAAATCTAGAAAACCAGTGCTCTAAATGGGACTACATGTCACCGTGTACGCTACCAGCTACAAGAACAACAGCTAGAACCACCAGCGCAGTGTTTCTATTTGAAGAGACAGAAAACATCATGGGGAATGCAGTTGTTTGAAAGTATTAAGAATTGTGTCGCCATAATCAATATAAAGGGAGAAATGAAATTTTTTTGTTTGATATGAATGGCTTTTTTTGGGGGGGGGGGGGGGGTACTTTCATGGGGACAAAATCCTTTATCTTATTTTATTGTTTTACTTTATTGTAATCAAGAGAGTAGCACTTCCCTTCCAAAATGGCCCTTTCTGTAATAATCAGTCACTGCAGATACTTGAATTTCTGAAGAAAACTCTTCAAAAACATTCTTCATGAATTGCAGTCATTTGGGACCACATTTAACAAAAGCAAAACTATATCAAAACATCTGTTTACGAACAGTCTTTTACTAAAACGTTACAATATAAAACACTTGGTTGTTTGTACGCCTACGTGTAGTTTGCCCTGAGCTACATGAGCACACGTGCGTATGAGCTCTGCTTGAACAGAGTTTAAACCCATGTGCATGCTTTGGCACACACCTCGGCCGTGCATGAGACAAGTTGTACCGATTTTTTCTAAATCTTAATGTTTAAGCAAAAATGCATGTCTTTGCGAAGTACTGAGCATATGACTGGATAAATGAGTCTTGGAATATACTTCACAAGTTGTGTTAGAGTTTGTAAACAGATGTTTTGATGTAGATTTGCTGTTGTTAAGCTCAGTCCCCATTTATCTCAATTCATGAAGAATGAGGAGGCAAGACAGAAAAATTAAGTTGTCCTCACAATTTCAGGGTAACATGCTGTGAGTAATTGACATACAAACAGGCATTTTGCTGGTGAAGTATTTTGTTAAAGGCCTCGTGTGTAGCCTAATGTCTGCTTTATCCACTTACGGTTGAAAAATAAAGCAAAAAATATAAACAAATGCATTTAAATTTGAGCAACTTAAATGTTTTTTTGTGTCTGAAGTCCACCCTAAATCCACCCCTCTGCTGGGATCAGGATCATCTAGATTTTTTGTTTTTTAATGGATCAAAGGTTTCCCCATCCTTATTAAAAGTCTGAAAAACACACACTGAAAGCTGATCCAGATCAGAATCAAAACTTCAGTCAAATTTAATATCCTTTTTTTTCTTTTTTTTAAACAACCCATTTTCACTATGTGATCCAATGAGATGGCAGAAACCTGATCTTCTGAACAACTGGGCCCCCATAAGCTCCCAGTCTTGTGTCAGAAAGTGTATTTTTATATTTAAAGGTTAGTGTAATTTGGCAACACAAGGCTCCTCTGTGTTTCCCTCTCGGTCCCTTTGGAGAAGCCAGCCTCTGTTCGTGTGCAGCAGTGATCTGCAGCCCCCGATAGTTGTAAATCACTTCTCCTGTAGACCAGCGAGAGATGAGTGTTGCTGCTGTAGCAGGAGTCGGTGTATTTGTCTGGTTCCCAGTGACACCTCCCCCCTCAAACCCCCCCAAACACCCCACCTCCTTCTCCCCAGGGAAACTCTGGAGCCAGTTACAATGTTGAGTGTTTTGGAAGAGCTCCTAAATATTTTCAGGATGACAATGTAATCTGACTGACTGGGCCGCTCTCTCAAACAGGATTCTCATGCAATTCTCGTGTTTAGCACACACGCAAACAGAAACACACAGTGGTTAGTTTGGACCACAGCACTACCTCTCCCACTTTACCACCACCGCCGAACTTCATTGTCGGCTACAGTTACAATTTAGTGCTGGTATTTATATAGTTAACATGATACTCCACCCAAAGTCTGCACAGTATAAAAGTCTAACCTGACTAATATTGAAATTTTTGAGGCCAATGGCAATGTTAAGATTTGCAAAGTGAAAAGATCCAATAGTGATATCTTCCACTAGTCATCTTTTCCCATTCCCACGGTCCCATGGCCATAGAAGACCTGGAAAATTCATGGAACTAGTAAAAATTATTTAAAAGTTTGGAAAAATCATGGAAATTTCTTGTGTAATAAAGTGGTGAATTTATTTTCTGTAGCTGATGAAGTAACGTAGCTCTAATATGTGTCAACATGTGACGTTTTGGTTGTTTTTTTTGTTAATTTGTTAACCATGAAAGTTTCTTAATTTTCGCCCTGTGTTCCATCTTTCCCATGAAACGTCACAAAAAACTTTCTCAGCATTTTTTGGCTTTAGGGGAGGGACATGCAACTTTCAGCGGATGTATTTTGTATTTATTTTATAGCCGATTTTTAAAACTTAATTGATTTTTTTCTTCTTGTTTTAAAAAAATATTTTTTGTAGAAAAACTAAAAACTTGGAGATTTTTTTTTCTTCTTTTTTTTAAGAAAATAGTTTTGGAAGGCATGTTTTCTTTAGAAAAAAAATGTAATTTTTTTAAAATTATACATTTTACATAAATATATACAGTTCAGTGCTCTCTGGCTGACAGAATATGTAAAGGTGACTGTTTCTAGCTGAACCCAAACATATCTTTGGCGTGACAGTGGACATATGCAATGAAACGATGTACCTGCATAAGCTATTTAGGCCATTTTATTTGTCTAACTCCATAAAAGACTTACCATAGTGTTTGAATGTGGCAGCATGTCACGAATACTCACACTTTTGATTTAATATGCTGCTTTTGTCTGTGCCATCAGCTATTGACGGTGATCACTTGTCATACCAAGCACACAGATGAGCAGCGTAGATTTAAATTGTGCTGTAGGAGAGAAGTTTCTGTGAGCATTTTGTGATGCACATTACACAGGTGTTATTTAAGAAGAAGCTTTTTCTTTGGGCTTCGGCCTTTCATCCAAATGCACACAGTGTTTTATGCCACAGAAACGGATCGTTTGTAAAACTTCTAGGATGGTGCAGATTTTCAGAAACTCTGTTTTCAGTGTCAGTGCGAGACAGGGAAAATGGAATTTGGGGCTTGTGTCTTCAGAGCGTGTGCCGTTATCTTGTCACAAATGGTGTGCAAAAGCAGAAAATAATGCTGGCTTTAACTTGATAAGGACATTTTCCTTGTTTACAAATAGATGTAGTTATTCTTCTACTATATTGAGGAACAGTCATCAAGAATTATCTTCTTTGTGTGTGATTGGTCAACATTGATTTAGCGTGAGTTATTTAGCCTCCTGCTGATTTGGCATACTTCTGTATTTTCATTTTAATGGCGTTTTTTTTTTTTTTTTTAAGATTGGGTCTGCACCATAGCACCAAGTAGGTGGAGTCAGCACTCCATTTGACATTTTGCCATTTGGCTAAGTTTCAGCAGTGAGAGCGGTGCTTGCGTCATCAGGACCACATTGCCCATACAAACACCAACAAGTCATGGGAGATTGTTCAGACAGAAAACTGATGAACGTCATTCGAGCTTACATAAAATCGTGTTGTGAATGTTACTGTCCATGCAGGCAAATATTTCTCAACTAGGAAAGTTATCATGGCTTTTGCTCAGTAGGTCGACATCACTGTTTGTATCGTCAGCTGACAACTGTGTGGTTAGCGCAGTGAAATGGAGCGGACCTAGTGCTTGTGTGGATTTTTTTTTTTTTTTTTTGCAACAAAGGAGGAGACAACCTGTTTTCAAAAATACTTGTGCAAGTGTGTAGACTAGGTCTGATACTTCCCACAGGGTTCCCACAGTCATGGAAAGCCTGGAAAAGTCATAGAATAACAAAAACACTTTTTCCAGACCTGAAAAAGTCAGAAGTCATGGAATTAGTAAAAGTCACCGAAAGCTTTTGAAAAGTCGTGGATTTTCGTTAGTGATGAAATTGTCACAGTACAGTTTCGTGGATAACCTCCCACACAGTGTAACATAATGGCAGATTTATTTTCTGTAGCCATAATGTTCATTTAATGTTCGTGTCGATGTGTGACAACATTTTGCCATTGCATACGTTTTTTCATTTTTCTCCTGCGGTTCGTGTAGGCTAGCTAGCTGGAATTAGTTTGAATAGAGTTCAAATCTAATATGTTTGAAAAAACACAAGTTTGACAAATTTTTCTCTTTTTTTATGGATCCTTGATAAGTAATGGAAATGTTTTGAAATTTTGTCCATGAAAATGTGTGGGGACCCAGTTCCCATATCCTGTGAAAACTTATCATTATAGGTTTTTTTTTCATATATATATAGTGGACATTTTTACTTTTCAAAGCTGCAAAAGCATATGTTACACTAATGACCAACTAACTCTTCTAATCAAGTGCCTCAATAACAAATTTTATTCATGAAACTTGTGCTTTACCCACTGGAACATGTCAAAATTTGAATCCATGCCTGCTGACATGAATTAAAGCTGACCAAAGCCGCAGTGGGGGAAAAAAAAAAATCCAACTTTTAGCAGCCATCTTTCAAGCCTTCACTAGTAAATTGATACTAAAAAGATTTTGAGTGTCACTTTATTTTTTTTCAGACTGCTTCCCTCTTTTTTAGTTTTGTTAACTGTTCTTTTCCCTCTCTTTTTTCTCTCAACAGTGTGCCCAAGGGCCGTTAAAAGCCCCCTTGGGGGATTTTCATAAATACACACCGAACAAGAAAAGACTCCTGGACTATTGTTATTGTTTTTACACACTTACACACACACACACACACACACACACACACACACACACACACATACACACACACACACATACACGCACACACACACATCCACACAAACAAGGACATAGAGAGAATGTTGGAGGTCCAAGAGGAGAGGCCAGCGGCGGCAGGTACAGCAGCGACACATTTTAACAAGAAGGAGCGAGGGAAGAAAGAGCGAGAAGAGGCAAAGGACGGTCGGGGAAACCTCTCCAACATTGGGAATCCTGTTCCTGGCTCCAGGAACGTGCGCACAAAGGCGCCACTCACACACACCGGCAGTCCTCACCAGCTCATCACTCCACCCTGTTCTGTAGTCCTGGGAGCCCCATCAATGCACTCCAATAGGCTAAAGAACTCCCCGTCCACCAACACGCAGAGGTGAGTGGACTCTCTCACTGACCACCTGTGGGACTAGTGCTGTGATGCAGTGATGGGGTGCTGTGATGGTAGTAATAAGCAAGCACTGGTCTATGTGTGTGAGTATGAGTGTGTGAGATTTTAATGATTGTTTTAACAGCCTAATCAGCCAAACACTGATGTGAATGTTGATTAAAATTATGCATTTAATCCAGACTTTCTATGAATGGCAGCACAACTGCACAGCAAGCAGATCTAAAATTTCTTCTGCACCATGTTAAACAGATTGTTTTTATGGCTGCACAATATTGTTGTCATCAGTGATGCTAAATAACATTTAACATTTTTAACAGCTAGGGGTGGTAATCACCACAGGTCCCACAATCCGAAATTATCACGGTACTCAAGTCACGATTCAATATTAGTGCAATTTTAAATGTTTTGCAAGCTGAGGACTATGATACAATTCATTGCAATGTATTATCTTTTTTTAACCAAATCTCTATATCTATAATATAATATCTCCACAAAAGAAATCCAGGGTTCCTGTGATCATGGAAAACCTGGAAAAGTCATTGAATTTCATAATCACAATTTCCGGTCCTTGAAAACTCATGGAATTAAGAAAAATCATTGAGAGTTTTGGAAGTCATGGAAATTATGTTGTGTGTGTTGACATTTTTACAGTAATCTTTTGTAGATAACCTCACATGTACTGTAACCTAACAGCAAATTTATTTTCTGTAGCTGTCCACATGACATTGCTCTAATATGTGTCATTTTGTGACATTTTACTCATCATAGGGCTGGGCAATATGGCCTAAAATTAAAATTCAGATTTTTGTCTCACCAAACTCAATTTACAATTTTAATGGATTTTTTTGCCTCTTAAAACCAGACTATAAATGAAAAACGACATTTGCTTTGCTTTGATTTTAGCAATAAAAAAAACAAAGGCAAACTGAAAAATGTTGAAGGCTTCAAAGCAGTATTGCATATTGCAGTTTTGCATACTGTACAGTTTTGCAATTGAAACAGTAGAGCATCGAAAATGATCAGTTCTGAAATCATACAACCGTCACTTCAGGTCTGTTGTAGTGGAGTCAGATGACATCATGTACAGATGAGGCAGGGCAACTTCAGCAAAATACTTGCGGCTTGGTAACACATACCTGGGGTCAATAGTGTTCAACATGTGGATAAACCCAGGTTTTTCCACTGTATATATGGGCACAGTTCGGCTTGGCACCAGGTTGCTTTCCTGTCATACGGGACACAATGGGAAAATGATTCTACTAATGTCGGCTGCTTTTTACCTGGTGTTTGTGGGCTGACGCGATCTCGTGCATCTTGAAATAAGACTGATTTCTCCCACTGGGCTGCGCTCCTCTGCTTGAGATGTTGAAAACTGGTTATGAAATTGGTCATGCCTTTAGCTGCAACAGCCTGTAAACAAAGTTTGCAGCAGATGGGGCGTCGGGTGGCTCCATGGATAGAGCGGGCGCTCCGTGTGTGAAGGTGGTGTGGATTCATCCGTGGATTTGATACCGGCTTGCAGCCCTTTCCTGCATGTCATCCACTCTCTCTCCCCCTTTCACGCTAGCAATCTCCTATCTAATAAAGGCAAAAATGCCAAAAAAAAACAAACAAAAAAAAAAAAACAACAACTTTGCAGTGGACTGTGGTTTGTTGAGATCTGATGCCGCAAAACCGAACCAGTTCCAAACCACTGATGAGATTTACCGTTTTTAGGAATGTACTCCCCTTTAGGTGGGTTTCCATTACAGATTTGCGCTAACCTTGAGCGATATTTTTGAAATGTCAGTAAAACACAGTTTGTGATATGACTGCGTTTCCATTGATGTTGTGTGACTCCTCCTTTTGCAATAACATTCCAAGAAGCATGGCGATGGATGTTCAAAACAGTAGGTTTATTCTATTGCAGCCATCACGCTAGCTGTCATGATTTCCAATCGAAGGTGACGTAGGCGTGTTATGCGAGCGATAATGGAAAGGCAAGCCTCTTATACGTGGGAGTTTCTCCAATCTTCCATGCCGTCTCTCTCTTCATACTACCTGGAATTATGTTTGATTGCAATTTTAATCTGGTATGTTTGAAAAATGCAGGGCAAGTGGGACAAGACAAGTCTCCCTATTAAGGATCCTGGAAAAAGTCAGGGAAAAGTTTTGAAATTTTGTTTGTGAAAATGTGTGGGAACCCTGGCAATCTTTGTCACAGTCTAGTATAATTAAGACATTAAGATTGTATCTATTAAATCTTTTCAGTCTCTCTATCTCTCTTCAGTCATTTATATTGCCTTAAAAGGTATCTAATGGACTAAATAAGCAATTGATTTTAATAATCTAGACGGCAAAAAAATCTATTTTCAATATTAATAATTCATGCAATTAATAAATCAATACTTGGCATCTGTGTGTCCATACAATATTGCCATGCAAAGTATCATAATACTATACTGTATACATTTTTTCCACCACTCCTACAAACAACTGATGACTGAAGTACTCAGCTATGTCTTCCCACATCAATAAAATATAAACAGGCTTACTGGGGCTTCTTTTCAGTACATAAACCTAAAAAAAACTCATCACACAATATCAAAAATGAATAAACATTAGCTGTCAGTGTTTATTAACAGTTGGGAAGAGAGAACAAATACAAACACTAAACCCTCTGTTCAAAACAGAATGAAATGGAAAAAACTGGTCTGTAAAAACAGAAATGCTGAGGTTACTGGTAATGTATGGAATCATTCTGTGATGATAAAATATTTGTTGCCGTTTAGCCAAGTACAGATGCCAGTTGAAGCAGTCTTTTGGCTGATATGAGAGGTTGCAGAGTGATCAATGCTGGTATGTTGTGCAACTCATATCTTATTAGTTGCAAGGTGCATTTTGAAAAAGCTGGCCCTAAGGCCCTAAGCAGCATTTTTGGGTCATACTTAATTAATCCCTGTGGAGAAATGTGACCCATCCCAACTATTTAAGTAAAGTTTGCAACTGTATCTAAGGCCAGTGGCTGAAGGCTTTATATTACTTAGCATGCTTGTGTTGTTTTTTTAAAGAGGGGGTGACATCTGGAAGAAAACCCATGTAAATTTTTCTGTATGCAAAAGTCCAAGGCTGAGACCTTCTTGTTTTAACGATCATGGTATCATGCATCCAGGTTGTAACCAAGTGTGTAAGCATGATGATCGGTAGTGAAAGTCATAGTGCACACAAACCTGAGCATTACCTGAGCTCTTTACAGATCAAGTGTTGGTCAGGTGTCATAAAGATCAGCTTCTCCACTCCTTTTTTTTTTTTTTTTTTACCTGCAAGGTCTTGATGCATGATCCAGAGCTGTTTTAGGGTCAGAGAGTACACTGAGGTTGGAAGTTTTCCCTGCTGACTCATGGTTCTGGAGCCTCTGGAAACAGCTGTCTGGACTGCCAAAATTCTGGCTTTGCCCTCTTTTCTACTAGCTGCGAGTCTGTGTGAACATACATAAAGTGTGCTAGGCCGCGGCTGTGCTTTGTGGACATGTTGGCATTTGTTTTATGCTACTTGTACAAGTGTGTGTGTGTGTGTGTGTGTGTGTGTGTTTGTGTGCGCGCGTGTGCGTGTGCGTGCGCAAGTGCATGAGAGAGAGACAGAGAAAGAGATTAGGGTGTGGTAAGGGAGTTCTCTGCCAGTTGGATGTGTCCTGCTTGCCTGAACTGAACTGCTCTCACAACTAGTAAGCAGCAGTCATTTGTAGACATCCCGAGTCTCTACAGCAGTGATACTCAACTTACGGCCCGTATGTCAAATCTGGTTCCCAACAAGGGTGCAGGGTGGCCCCCTAACCATTTCTAAATCACGGGGAAAGTAAGTTATTCACACTGGGAATTGTTTTTGTATTTTTAGTATACATAAGGTAATAGAGTGCGTAAAAAATCATCAAAAATGAAATCCTAAAAATGTCCTTAAATTCTAGAAATATCCTAAAATCCAAGAAACATCCTAAAACCCTAGATGTGTCCTAAAATCCTAAAAACATGTATAGGGCTGCTGCGAATGGCCCTTGGCCTCCTGTCATTTTGCAAAAGTGGCCCCCAAGCAAAGCAAGTTGAGTATCCCTGCTCTACAGTCTGTGACTTAAGGTTTAAACATGTGCATGGATTTCCCAATATTAGTTATCTAATATAGCTTTTATAGAAATCCATACCAAATGCCGGATGTCATAATGGCTTTTTTCACAGCTGCATAAGAAAAAAAGAGGCAACAAGACAATTTATTGTATTTAATAATATCTGCGATTTTTTTCCTCTGTCCCAGCCCTAAACCTAAGACGGAGGCCATGGTACGCTCACCTCCCGTCATGTCCCCCTCCACTGCCACCCAGATGGACTCTAAAATGCCCAATCAGGGTAAACCAGGGAGCACTGGTAGCCAATCACAGCCCTCACCCTGTGACCCCAAGACCCTGGGTTCCAAAGGGGCTCAGAACGTGGCAGGGGGCATGGGGCTGAAGAACGGCCAGGGCCTGACCTCAGGCCCGAGCTCCAAGGTTAAAGTCAAAAGGGAGAGAAGCACCTCGGTGGAGTCATTTGAACAACCAGAGAGCGGCACGCCCACAAGTGAGGAAAAAGGTAAGAACCACTACTTATTATTATCTGAGCCAGAGGTCACTTCAACTGAGCATTTTCTGTTATTTAATTATTTCTTTTCAACTGTGATGGAGAAATCTGAAGCCTTTTTTTTTTATTTTGACAGATTATAACACTGAGGACGATCTAGCCTGATTTGGGTTAGCTCAAACCCCTTCCAGTTGGGAGTGTGTGCATATTAATTAGTTGTTGTCTAGTCTTGTCTTTGATCTTGCATACATGGCCATAATGTATGGCTGGCTTTAACCAAAGAGTTGCTATAGCCATCACATTGGTATTGGAAGGTCCTCCAAAAAAACAAATAATTGTGATGGTGTGTGATAAATGAGGTGAAAAAAGTGGGGCTGGTCAGTTCATGTCTGCCTGTTTAGCACAAGCTAACGCAGCAGCAGCGACCAACATTGAACACCGAGCCATTTTACAGTTCCAACAAACTGACACTGAAATGACTCGACTCTGCCGTTAAATCGGTTGATAATTACAAGATAACATTAGCCTGTGTGCTGCTAACAGTTAGCTTGGTGCGTGCCGGTGGACACTCTCAAACTGTTGCAGGCACAGAGCTCACATTCCTGCAGCAATTTCATGATTACCAGAGCGGGGGGGTGTTTGATAGGTTGAGCGTATCAATACGCTGCACGCAGCTTTACAAGTCATATTCAGCAACACCTCCACTGCTGAAGCAGCAGACGTCTAACACAACCTCCGATCCAATCATTTTAAGTCTCAGCAGGAAGCCTTGGTCAGAAATTGTCTAATAGTTACTGTGAAGTGCTACAGTCAGTCTTGAAGTTTCACAATAAAAAATTTAAATATCTGATACAATTTAAAATGTTTTATGTTCTCACCAGAGAATGATCTACACACATGATTTCCTGTAGAAGCAGTTATCAGATTTATTCTGCAGTAATTAATGGCAGAAATTGCATGAACTCTCCCTAATTACTGCCCATGGTTGGTTTGTTGTGTCCCTTTTATGATTTACCACTGCATAACTGTATTTAGAGAAGTGCTCCACATATATTTATTTTCTCTTCATCTGGAGATGGCAACAGTTGGACATCTTGAAATATATACTTCGTAGTCCCTTAAATTCACTTGCACAGATTAAACCCAAGCCACTGATGTGTGTGTGTGTGTGTGTGTGTGTGTGTGTGTGTGTGTGTGTGTTTGTGTTTGTGTTTGTGTGTGTGTGTGTGTGTGTGTGTGTGTGTGTGTGTGTGAAAGCAGACAGCAGCAGGGTGAAGAGGATGTGTGTGGCAGAGAGGAGGCAGCCGTACAGTGGAGCTGACTGGTGCTCTGGGGGAGAAAGTGACGAAGATGACAAAGGATTCTTCAGTAAGTGTGTTAACGTGTGCATCCAAGCATACATAGCAGTCCCTTCGCTGATCAACTTGACTTATGCCAGCTCCTCAGTACAACTACACATCCCATAAGCCTGTGCTGGTCCTAAAGCCACCGTCCTCCCTGTTGTCTCCCCATAGACTGTAACTCCAGCGACGTGAAGCCCCAGGACTCCGTCACACATTCTACCTCCAATGCCGGACTCAGTCGCTCCTCCACGCCCTCCCACAATACGCTGGGAGGCCAGGGCTCCACAACAGAACCTGCTAGTGGCCAGAAACCAGGCTCAAAACTCGTCTATGTCTTCACCACAGAGATGGCCAACAAGTAAGGATGCTGAGCATTACCACTTGTGTGTAGAAATGGGCGATATGGTCGTAAAATAATATCACGGTATTTCAACAAAATGTTTATGTCTCAGATCTTTGTATTTTAAACAACAGTAACTCGTAATAAGATTGGGATTCTGTACAAAATATAATTACAACAAAAATTAAACATTTCAATAGTTGCAGAATCCTAAAAACATTGTCTTAAATCTTTAAACACTACATATTTAAATAAATGACTGAATTGTTTCTCTACCTGGACCTGTATGCGCTGTTATTTCTCCTCCACTCTTTTTGCTGAAGCATGCTTCACTCTGACGATCAGACCTGGTATTATCGTTGACGATATGATATTGCACACCCATAGAAGACAGGCAAATTAAATCATCATCTCAGAACTAAACCCTTTTGTTTTTAACACAAGCACAATAGACACCTACACTGAAATCCTTTGTTGAAATGCAGTTCAAAATTAAATGGAATTACTAGCAATGTCAATTGCCTGAAGTATATCAGTGTGCCCTTGTCATCAGCGGCGGTTGTTGTTTTTTGCTGCGGCTGTTGGTGTTTTTGTGGCACTAAGATACTTGCTTCCCAGCGCTTCTCTTCCTTCCCCCAACTTTCCCAGTCATAGCCTAAATCCATTGTGTGTATCTGCACAGAAATGTGTGTTTCTCAGTGGGAACGTACACTTAGATCAACACTCCATTGGGAATTATAGATCAAAGATGTGGATGCTCAGTGAAAGGTGTGTGTGTGCAATAGGTTGCTTAGTCTGTTGACCTTGGTTTTACCTTCATGGTCCCATCTAGTACTCATTCATCCGGCTCTCTCAAACAGGCACACACACACACATATTTATTGTGTCTGATGACTGATATCTGACTGTCTGCCTTCTTGTCCTCAGGGCAGCTGATGCAGTCCTTACTGGCCATACAGAAAACATCATTGCCTTCCACATGAAAAACATCTCCAACAGCAAGGACAAAGCTCACCTCCTCCTGGTAAAGACACACACACGCCCTTTTCAATACACAAATATATATATACTTTCATGCACATACATTTCCCATTAGTATGTCATAACCTAATCTTATTTCTGTCGCTCTCTGTTAAAGAACAATGCAGCAAGCAACCTTCGAAATGACTCCAAGCCTCCCCAGCAACCCCCGTCCCATGCCCAAGATCAGAGCCACCAGCCTGGATCCAAGCCGTCCTTACCTGGCATGGCAGAGCCAGCCCCACCCCAGCCTTCAAACCAAGGGAGCCAATCTGGTGTTCTTCCGCAGGAAGGGTCATCCTCTGCAGGCATGGAATCCAAAAATCTTCCCGGCAGTAGCCCCAGTAACACTACAGCTCCAGTTGACCAGGCCCCTGTCACCCAACCTGAGGCAGGCCTCAACCCTCCACCAGCAGGTGAAGGAGGGCAGGGTGGAGGCTCTGGTGGATCGGGTTTGACCCCCCAGCAGCAGCAACAACAGCAGCAGCTGGCCCAGGAGCTGTTGAACATGGAGGCCAACACAGAGGGTCTGTCCCAAGAACAGTTAGAGCATCGCCAGCGCTCCCTGCAGACCTTGCGAGATATTCAGCGCATGCTTTTCCCTGATGACCGTGATGCCCCACCAGCTGGGCCTCCACAGACCCATAGTGGACCCCATGATGGAGGCCCTGATGGTGCACCCCGCAGGTCTGAGCAGGGCCCTCTACAGGCTATGATGGCGCAGTCTCAGAGCCTCGGACCACCAGGTGGGCCAGGAGGGCCCCGTCCACAAGGTCCACCCTTTGGCCCTCCCCATGGTCCCAGGGACATGCCCCCATTTCCACAGGATGAAATGGGTCCACACATGGGGGGTCCAGGGGGCTGTGGAGAGGGAGATCAGATGACCCCAGAACAGGTGGCTTGGTTAAAGCTACAGCAGGAGTTTTATGAAGAGAAAAGGAAGAAACAAGAAATGCAACATCGGCCACTTCCTCCAGACATGATGATGCACCCCCATGGTCCACGTGGCATGATGCGAGGGCCCCCGCCTCCTTACCAGATGGGCCCAGGAGAGATGTGGGGAGGACCAGGTGGTCCACCAGAGCACTACCAGGAACGCATGGGTATAGGCCCTGGCCCCAGGGGTATACCGCCACATATGCAGAGGATGCCTGGCTTCTCTGGTATGATGAATCCCGAGATGGAGGGACCCCCAAGGCCTGGAATGGGCTGGCCCGATGACATGCCTCCAAGGATGGGAGATGCACGAGGCTTCCCTGGTGGGCCTGGGGGAATGTTTGCTGGTCCAGGGGGTCGTGGTGAGCGTTTTCCAAATCCTCAGTCAGTCCAAGAAGCAATGTTCCACCAAGGTATGGGTGGAGAGAAGGGCCTTCCTCCAGGGATGATGATGGACATGCAAAGGATGATGGGGCACCAAAGAGGTGGAATGGAGCCTGGTAATGGCATGGGCATGTTTCCCAGAATGCCTGGTGATGGTCCTATGAGTCCATCCTCTAGGCTTCAGGGAATGGGGGGAAGGGAAATGGGGCCTGAGTTTGGCATGGGGCCCGGCCCTGGGCCAGGACCTCATATGCACCCTTCAAAGCTACGAGATCCCTCCATGAACATGAGTCCTGATGAGATCATGAGAATGAGAGGAGGTGGAGGACCTCCGATGGAGAACATGGGTCCACAAGGCCGACCCATGCAGGGTCCTCCCTTCCCTGAGCAGACACAGCCAGGAGACTTTCCTATGGGGCCTGGGCGGCCTTTCCCAGGTGGTCCTGGAGGAATGAGGGGTCCACATGCAGACCAAGCCTTTGGTCCAGAGCACAGATCTACACCGACAGGAGGTAATGGCCGAATGAACCACCTGCCCCCTTCTGGTGGCCCTTCACAAGGTCAGAGGGGCCGCAAGCCAGCAGATCTGAATGTCCAAGCAGGAGGGGGGAACTCTCCCAGTATCAACCCACTTAAGTCCCCTCCTCTGAGGCAAGTGCAGTCCCCCATGATGGGCTCTCCCTCTGGAAACCTTAAATCCCCCCAAACACCGTCCCAGCTGGCTGGCATGCTCACTGGTCCCACAGGCCCCAGTGCTCCTCCACCTCCTCCAGCTTCAGCACCAATGAAGTCGCCCCACTCCATGATGGGATCAGCTGGTGCCTCTCCTGTTCATATGAGGTCTCCCTCTCTTCCAAACCCCTCTCCAGGATGGGCATCTTCACCAAAACCACCCATGCAGAGTCCTGGAGTACCACCTCAGGGTGGCAAGCCTCCCCTCAGTATCACCTCACCAAACATGATGGGGAGCATGGAGCAAGGTACAACTGTCTCTTCTATTTTCTGTGTTCAGCAGCACCTGGACTTATTCTTCTTTCTGTGCTTAATGTTTCCGTTTCCCTTTTCACTGCATCTTTATTAAATTCAGTTCAGTTTGGTTAAAGGAGTATTAAACTGATATAAAGAAGGCCCTCATCTAAAACTAGGCTGTCTCTGCAGTAGAAAGAAGCAAATACTTCTGAAATCGGTGCTACATGACCTGAGAAAACAGAGAAAAAGGGTGCTGCTTTTGCTCAAGAGGTAGAAAACCTACAACTACCAGAATGCCATAAGCCTGATGTAATCTGGAATGGCCCGTGTGAAACAACGGCGACTGGCCATATCTTGCATTACAGTCAAATAGTGAGCTACAACGTCAAACAGTGAGCTACAGAGCACTTCTGAAAACATTTGAGGTGAGAAATATACAGCAGTAACAGAATCTCGGTTATATTATATCCACGCTGCTTCGGTTTAACATTTAAGCTCTAGTTTTCGGCTTCTGTTTTCACTGTGCAGGAAGTAGTGTGGCGCCCACTTCCTGTTGACAAATTCTCGCCATTACAGGAATACGGGGCATTAAAACATGTTTCTGAAAGCAATTTAGGTGAGACAAAAGCAGTGCAGTAATGTAACCTTTATTTATATTCGATCAGCACTGCCTAGTTGCACTGTTTGATATGATTTTGGTCTGAGTTTGAGAGACCAATAGAGGGGTGGGTGTGTCTTGTAATCAGCTGAAACTCTTTAGGTACGTTGTGGCGGTGGCAGGGTCGACGTGCAATACAACAAGTATAGTCTGCAGTGAAAGCAACAGCCCCAAAAGCTGGTAAAACTCCCCCAGAATATGTAAATAACGTCAAAAAGGGTAGTGGGGGGTGTGGATGCGTTTTGTAAATATTGTGTTGAATTTGTATTACATTTTTAGTCACTGATCTTAGTGATTGTTAATATCATTTGTAAAAAATCTGACTTGTCCCCCCTCATGAAATTAGAACTAAACTGAAAAATGCAAATAAAATAGATCTAGAGGCTATTTATCAAATACATGTCTCATTCAAGTGAACACATCTGTATGAGGGGTGGGGTTGGGTGGGTGATGGTCCAGTGGCTCCCTCTTGTGGCCACAGCATTTAGATCTCACTGAGCCAAAGCACACACAGTGTTGATACATATCTTCAGAGTTAAAAACAGTGTCAGAGAATCAAAAGTCTCAAATGCTAAGATTCATCATCTCTTTGTCGTGTCCTCTCTTTCTCGTCACGCCATCCTCTAGGTGGTAACGGCCCTCCTTCAGCTCCTCCTTCATCAGGGGCTCCATCTGGCTCCATGTCCCTCCCAGGCAACGTCCCGTCTGGCAGTCCATACACCATACCCCCTGAGCCAACTCTATCCCAGAATCCTCTCTCCATCATGATGTCACGCATGTCCAAGTTTGCAATGCCCAGCTCCACCCCGCTCTACCATGATGCCATAAAGACTGTTGCCAGCTCTGATGACGACTCGCCCCCGGCTCGCTCTCCTAACCTGCCATCAGTGAACAATAACGGTAAGCCATCTGAAATATCTTTTGTTTGTTGTTTAATTTGTACTTTCGATTCCACCCACATTGCGCCATATTTCTACTGATCCTCCTTTGATCTGCCTCACAAGTGTGTGTACTGAATATGTAACTAGAGTTGGGTCGATTTTCAGTTTTGCTAGTCCACAAGCTTAAACTGCTGTAATGTATGCAAACCGGTTGCCTAAGTCACAGTGTTAAATTGAACTCAAATTGCAGTAGTAATAAGGAATATCACAGTGTGATAAATATAATATCATGTTTGTAGCTTAGTAGTGGAGCAACTGGTGTCACACCTTGCATGTCATTTATTTCAGAGCGGGGGCGGCCGATCAAACTTCAGCCGAGGGGGGAGAGCTGCATGTTTGTTTACTTTTGGGGTGATGAAAAGAGATGACAGAGTTATTCTATTAAAAAGACCAAACAATGCACCAAAATGACAGCTTCTTGGATTTGATGCTGACCATAGGGGTGTCCTTACTGGATGCAGGCGCTGTTGTAAGCTGAACTGTCGTAGGACGCTGTCTTTCTATGTATAGCCGATGCTCGCTCTGAAGGCAGTGGATGAAGACTGGCTGATTCACGAAGTAAAATGAGGAATTATTTGTACGAAACCTACTTTTTTCACCACAAAAACCTAAACGGTGACAGCTTGCTGAAGGGAGATCACCGGGAAGGTGAACGTTTCTGCCAAAGTAAATAACCATCACTAAAAAACAAGCATGGCTAACGTTACTTGCTGTTAGCTAGCTTTTATATAGTTTCCAATTAGTATCACAACATAAAACGTGTTTTTTTATTTAAAAAGTTACGTTAAATATAGAAAGATACATTTTGTAACATCTTTTAAGTATTTATATCTCTGATCTTGAGTGCACAGCTGATAGCTCCATGGTTTGTTTACATGAAGCAACAGAGGTGCATATTTAATGGATTCAGTGTCGACAAAGAGCTCCGGTGTTATGTGATGCTACGTAATGGTTAGACACTTGCCTTCTGTCAGGACACAGTGCCAGTATGTTCCACTGAGGATTGACTGCTGAGACAAGAGGGACATCTGGTAAAAGTCGGTAAACCAGTCGGGTCCTGTGCTTGATATACAACTGGTTTGAAAAGTTTCACATCAGCCCAACCCTATAATCACTCCTTTTTGTCTTGCGTAAACAGGCATGGCAATGAATCATCAAGGCAATCCTCGTATGATGGGACCTGGAAACGCTGGACCCATGTCTGCCCTCAGCCCTCTGGGTATGAATCCAATGGGATCCCAGCCCCTCTCCCATGGCATGCCCCCACAGATGCCCTCTCCCAATGCCCCCAACATGGGCCCAGGCATGATGCCACATGGCATGATGATACCACCAAATCCCCAGGACCCTGGTATGGGGAACCCTCAAATGATGCCCCAGGGACGCATGGGTTACCCTCACCGAAGCCAGCCGTACCCCCTCACCCAGTCCCCTTCCCAGCAAGGCCCTTTCTCCCCGCACAATGGTCCTGGTCCCCAAGGTTTCCCTGGCCATCCCATGGGCTTCCAGGGAGAAGGAGGACCTATGGGAGGACGGATGGGGAACATGCCTCACGGGGGAGGGGGTGATGGGGGTATGTGCAAGCCCAATACCCCTGGAGGGCCAGAGTTCAACAACATGCAAGGTGGATTCAGTGACGCAGACCTTCATGAGGTGATGCGACCGGGAGCGTCTGGCATTCCTGAGTTTGATCTGTCCAGGATAATCCCGTCAGAGAAGCCCAGTCAGACTCTGTCTTACTTCCCTCGAGGAGGGGGAGACAACCCTGGGGGTAAACCACCACACCCCTCTGGCTTCCCCATGCAGGGCATGATGGGCGATGGTCCACCGAGGATGGGGATGTCCATGCAGGGGATGGGGGGGATGCCAGGGGGGCCCGGTGGGGGAATGGGCCCCCAAGACATGCCAATGGGCAACCCTGGCCACAACTCGATGCGGCCACCAGGATTCATGGGCCAAGGCATGATGGGCCCCCAGCACCGGATGATGTCCCCGGGGGGTCCGGGAGGGATGATGCAGGGGAGACAAATGGCCCACCCAGGCCCTGGCGGCTCACCTAATATGATGATGTCACTGCAGGGAATGGGCGGCCCCCCACAGCAGACAATGATGATGGGGGGTCAGATGAGGCCACGTGACATGGACATGGGGTTCAGTCCGGGCCCCGGAATGTTCTAATCCAACAGAAACCTTGTATGTAGAATGTTCTTGGACAATTCACAAGGATGGAGTAACGGTGATGTTATGTGGAGAGTGTTCAGAAAACTCTGATGGACTCAAGTAAAGGAAGTATAATTTGAGAGAGAGGATGTACCCAGAGACGAACAGAACGGAGCTAACCAGTCACCTAAAAATGTCCTGTGGGAACTATTCCAGTGGAGACTAGGACAGGCCCAGATGGGAGTACTTTTGCCACAAGAACATTTAATTTTGACTCATGAACTTCAGAATGTATGGGATTGTTGTGCATCAATTTCGCAAAAACTGTTCTTGTGTTTTTTGATTATCTGACTATAAAGAGGACTTTCAACATCAAAGAGGAATCAACCTAACTCAAAGTCAGCGTGGAGATGCTACAGTATATGTCTACTTTTTTCAAATTTAAAAAAAACAAAAATTTGTCATGAAAGTGGTATGGAACAAGAGAAAGGAATAAGAAGAATTTGTGCTTTGTGAAGACTTTAGTGGAACTCCATCTTGTCTCTCGCTCCATTGTTTTGACTGTTTCTGTACAGTATATACGTGTGAGAGTGCGTGTGCGTGCTTGACAGACTGTATGTTTGTGTGGTATGTATGTATGTGTCTGTATGTATAGGCATTCTATCAGTGACCTCTCAACTCCTCTTACCCAACTTTCATTGGGGGAGGAACGCCCCCTAAAAATACTGTACTGTTTACCATTGGTGGGCTATTCGAATTTTAGTCTATTTTAATTTCCTTTGTAACTCCAGTGTATAACAAACCAAACTATGACCTCATTAAGATAATAGTATTATTAAAAAAGCACAAACATGGACCGTCTGCAGAAAGCGTCTTCTTTCTCTATTTTTACCATTGAGAGCAACACATTGAAGTGTGAGGATCCTGGCAGCTTTGCAGCACAATGATAATCCCCAGTCCATTTCAAGTTGTCGATGACATTTGACTTGGTGCTCCAAAACTTTCAGGACTCAACTTTTCGCCAGCGTGAATAATAACTGCTAATACCCAGATGTGCTATGTGTGTACTTCTTGTTCCTGTTGTGTTCCTGTTTTGTTTTGACTCTCTTGTTGACTCTGGGTAATAATCATTCCCACAGCAATAATTCCCCCCAATGGTCAGCAGAATGGGACAGGAGTGGCTGAATGCCACAGCAGGTATGCCAGGTATTATAGAACTAGAGCTAGGTAGATCTGGTAAAAAAATTTAGTGAGGCAGGTGTGGTGTCCAGAGTGAGACACGCAGAAATGTAAACACGTACTGCTTACCATCCAGTTGACTTCCTCTCTTTTCTCTATTGTATAAGCTTGTCATGTGTTTCTCCATTGGCTTTGGTGCAGAATAGCCTACCAGGGCTGTGGTGATGGACTACAAATAAAAGATATTGTTTTGGTATATACATGTTGTCTATGGAGTGTGGGTGTGTGTGGGCGTGCATGTATGGGTCCACGTGGCTTTTCACATCTAGTCAGTTATGTGGACCAGGTGGTGTCTTTGTTATTCTACACGTCAAACCAGCTCACCAACATTGAGCTGAAACAAAGAGAGCAAGTCATACCAAGAAGCAGCATCGCCAAGTTGACATTTTATCAGGAGGTACTTAGTGCAACTTACTTTCAGAGGACACCACACTTCCAAAATAGATGCAAGCATGTTGATGCATTTCAACTCTATTAAACTACACTGTAAAATCTGACAAGTTGCCTTGAAAAATGTAAGAAAATACGACTGTGTCTTAAACTTTATATCTAATTGCTAAGTTTACATTAAATGTAGTTTTCATTTAATTTTCTTGCTGCAACTTTAAACCAATCTTTCTAAGTTTTAGCAACTTCAGTAAACCAAGTCTATTGCACTATGTATCTGTAATCATATTTGTATTTTTTAAACATGTTTATAAAACAGATCTCGCAGATCTCCTAAATTAATCATTGGCTAAATCCTCTTTGTAATGGTCAAGTCAGACTAACTTGGTTTACTGAAGTTGCTAACACTTATAAAGAACAAGATTACACCACTTGTCTTTTTTAAAAGGTTGTTTTTCTGGATTTTGCCTTTATTATTTATAGGACAGCACAAGTGGGAAGGGGGAGAGAGAGGGGATGACATGCAGCGAGAGCCGCAGGTCAGAGTGAAACCCACAGCTGCTGCGGCGAGGACACAGCCGCTCTACATGGGGCGCCAGGTGAGCTAACAGGTGCCCCATTCCACTTGTCATTTTTATGTTGCAATAACTTCACAAAATTAAGTAAATGCAGATACATTTTAAGTAAACTCAACAATTAGATATAAACTAAACATAAACTAAGATTTAAAGTCATAGTTATTTTACTTTTATAAGAAAAATGGTTTCCAAGATTATTTAACTTGTCAGATTTTACAGTGTAGTTGCGCTTTACTAACCTGTGTTTTGAAGTTTTATTCTCCTGCCCCTCATGACATGAACAACAAAAAAAAAGAGACTTAAGAGTGATCAAAATCTTTATTTATGACTCACTAATCCCAACCTTTTAATTTTAAGCAGCAGGGCACGGGAAACTCCCGCTAATGATGAGGTACAATGCGTGTTATTGTAACACAGGTCTGTATAATGGCCATGTATTCATGCATACATTATTCTTCAGTCTGATGGTACCAACAAACCCCCACGAGAAGGCAACCTAATGTTTAATTCTTAACAAACGGTATGAGAATTATTTCATTTTTGCAGATTCTACATGGTTTTGAAGACATTCCCCTACACACTAATGTACATTCCCCAAATTAGATACAGTACATGAACTGCTTAGTGTTCCCCTGAGGAATGAAAATACGGAATATGAAAGATTTGATTGTGAACACAACCAAATTGGCAGAATAAATGCATCAGCAATCAGATACAGGCATTGATGATCCCACATTGGTCAACCTTTGAAATGTTCACATTTTTGTGTAATAGTAAATTGCGGCAATGATTTGAACTTTGAAGAAAAGTCTAGTAATATTCTGTATTTTTTATTTCAACAAATCCCCAAAAAGAGAAAAACCAACAATTTCTCCTACTAACAACCCAATATAGTTTAACCCTCTGTGCCACGTATTTCAGTATTGTCTTAAAATCTAACCGCACTACTAACATGTACAGCAATATGTTCCTTTATTTCAAAAACAAAACAAGGGCACTGTAGCTTATTTTAAGTCAATCAGACATACACTGTCCTGATCAAGCCCCTGAGCAACTTCCAATAGAAATGAACAGGGCCCTGCCTTCAACCCTGTATCCAATTCTTTTTATACATCCATGGTCCTGAAACAGTCATAATGGGAGCCATTTTTGTTTGTATTTTAATATTTAATAACTGAGCCCAATCAGTTTTTATTTATGTCTCAATGTATGTTTTTGGTTAGGTGAGAAGTGAGATTTTTTTTGCTTTACTTTTGTAAGTGCTCTTATTTTGAAGCCTTGACTCTCCCTTGACTGTCCCATGTGTCATCAGTCAGTTAATCAGCTCAGGAAAACACCAGCACACAGTTTTTCAACTGCTTTTGTTTGTTTTAAGTTTATCTGTTGTTACTTAAACTATTTTTGGATTATCATCAGTGGCATTTTCAGACTGGACTGTAAAAATTGTCCTGCTATAATCAGCATTTAAACATGGTAAATAACGCAACTCAACACTTACCTGTTTATTTTTTCACATGGAATGTAAATTGGATTCTCTGCCGGGCATCTCTATGTGGAAACTAGATGCCATTTTAGTGATTATGCCTGAGAATACCTAATTTCTATCAATCTGCAGCTGAAAGTAGTCCCCTTAACAAGTGCACAATTTACTCCTGTTTAAAACCAGGGTCCATCTGTTTAAGCTTTAATTACCTTTAAAAAAAAATGAAATTATGCATTTGTCATCTGCTTTAAAAGATTTATGACAGCACTGGGAGATGGAGCAAACATTTTTGGTATTAGTCTTTTGGGATTTGTTGACAATAAGAAAAAGATTGAGTGCATGCAAACAGACACCTTTGCACTAAAGCATCTGATATCACTTTAACACTTTATTACTATATTATTCTGCACTTACACTTGTCATTATGCCATAACCATGAAATTAATCCACCATAATAAAACATTTTACTGCCATGGTTAGATGGAGATCAGGATTTATTATTCATCAGGGTTCCCAATAATTTTCATGTACAAAACTTCAAAACTTTACATGACTTTTTAAGGACCTAAAATATTTATTTATGTATTTTTTGCCCGGTGTAATTTAAACATATCATATACAACCTCTGTTCAAACATAATTTTAGAGTACCACATTATGTGTTTAAGGACAGTCAGAAATTCTTCGTTTTCTGGCTGTGATCAATGGTGTCATTTGGGCGATTTTTAATGAAAACATGCCTTTCAAAAAATTTCAAAAATAATTTTTACTAGTTCAATGACTTTTCCAAGCCTGGAAAATGTGATTGTGAAATTCCATGGCTTTTCCTGGTTTTTCTTGACTGTGGGAACCCTGATTAAAATTAAAAATCTAACAGAAAGATCTCCAAAACAGGCTGTGATCCAGGATTTTTACACCAAGGAAAGTTTCACCTGGTGATGCTGGCTGGATGGAGTGATAACAGTGGACGTAAAAAAACATGATGAGAGTGTAATGTCATGAGTAGCACTGTGTTGAGATGTGACGGTTAGTTGAGTGTTCAGGGTGTGGTCAGGCCCTCTGTGCTGTTGCAAAGAGAGTTGTAGAGTTCAGTGCTCAGTGAGTATGCAGAGAGGACCTGTTTGAACTCCTCCAGAGGGCAGTAGACTCCACTACAACCTGGTATAAGTAGATCCTATAGAAAGACAAGCAACTTAGAGTAAACGCACAGAAGGGAAAAAGGCCACAGCTTATCAAATAAACACATTTTCACCCCCTACCTGGCCGACGTATGACACTTTCACAAAGGACTTGTTGGTCTGCCGTTGTTGGTGCAGCTCCAGAGTGATGTCTGCGGCATACGGTGGCCATCTCATGTCAAAAACCCCCAGAGCCATCAGACAGGGAATCAAAGTGGTGTCATGTGCAGAGTACAAAAACAGCTTCCTGTTTGAGAGAGGCGAAACATTTTAAAAACAAACACAATCAAGTTTGTGCGAAAAATGGGTGTGTCCATCCAGAGGTGTCTAACCTGTTGGGCTCTGATGAGGTGCCCTCTAGTTTCTCATCAATGTTGGTTAATAACATGTGCAGGAGGGGCCCCACGCACAGCTGCAAGTTCTCCCTGCAAAAAAACAGAGCACAAGAATTAAAGTTGGCCTGTTGAAACACAACAAGTGATTGAAATCCAGTGGTAGACTAAGTATTAAGGTCCTTTACTTAAGTCAAAGTACTAATATGCCCTGTGAATATACTGTTACAAGTTAAATTCCTTAAATCTTAAAAAAAACAAACAAAACACTCCAAAATATTGATTTTTTTTAAAAAAGGAAATAAACAAAACACATAAAAAGCCTTACAATGATCCAAAAAGTTTATAAAGCAACCAAAAAAACTTAGAAAAAACATTAGACATTAGAACGTTAGAAAAAAACATCCAAAACTCAAAATTCTCGAAATTGTTAAAAAAAATAAACACCTGAAAACTAAAAAACAATATTTAAAAAAAAAAGGAAAAAAACCCACCCCGAACCTCAAAACTATTGTAAGATTTTGAAAAAACAAAACGCCCCCAAAAACCTTTAAAATTATTTAAAAATTAAAAAAAACACCAACCCAATTTTTTCTATTACATAAAATAGAAAAAATACCCCCGAATTTTTAAATTATCAAAAAAAAAGAGAAAAAGAAAAAATATTTAAAAAATAACTTTAATGTCTTGGTATGTTTTTATGTGAAAATATTAATTTCTAAAGTAACTAAAGCGTTCAGATAAATGTAGTGAAGTAAAAAGTACAAAATTTCCCTCTAAAATGTACCTCAAATTTATACTGAAGTACAATAGTTTAGTAAATCTACTTAGTTACATTGTACTATTGTCTAAATCAAAAATCTGAAATTTCAAAGCCCCCCATTTGCTGAGTTGTGAAATCTAACCTCTTGTCGGGTTCATACACATGGCAGATCATGTCCACAGCTCTCTGTTCCACCGTATTCCTCCAGGCGTCCAACACTGACGGGCAGGGCAGGCCATGTGTCTGTTAATGTGCGGAGACTTGACACAATCAGTATCAGCAACGCTGCTGAGAAACACAAACCTCATAAAGGAAACTTCTAACATGACTGAAGGTTTGCTCACATTTTTTTCCTGGGCTGTCATGTTATTATGAGATTTTTTGTACCCATGTTTCCCTCCTTTATTATTTTCAAAAATGGTGTCTACTTCAGGCAACTTACTTAGGCAGTATAATTTTGGCTTAATAACTCAAATCATGCTGAATCTGATATTTTACTTGTTAAAATTTTGATGAACTCTGTTGTGGAGTTTCATCACGCATAACAAGCAGCTTGCTGGGTTGGCGCCTCCAGCCAGGCCAAGTTTTTATAATAATCGTATGTATTCTGATAGCTTGTGGTGAGACCTAATAAAAGTCATATGAATCGTGATGCAGCGGTGTCACCTCTCTGGCAACCATGTCGTCCCTAATGAGGATGAAGTCGACATGCTGGTGAGCAGCGATGCCCAGTGCGTTCTGGATGCTCTGCAGGTCTGCTGCAATGTCTGGCAGAGTGGACGACTCTGCCCAGCGGTGGCTGCACAGAACGCACACAGTGTCAGCCGCGAAACACAGACACACCATGACAAGCTGTCAGAGGCATCTCAACTCTGCTAATAATTTTGCACAACACATTATTCTAGATTCCCTTTTTCTGGGTAGCAAGCGCATAGGATGTTTGAGGCCTGGTATGAAAATATACTGTGCGTACCTGCCGAGGAATTTAAGCAGCTTGCATCCATGGTAGTTAGGATACAGGATTTCAGATTCTGCATCCGTTGTTAATATAGGCACAACTTCTTCAAATAGGACAGAAAATCACAAAAAAAAGATTAGAACGTCACGCAGTCGACCTTTTTAAATGAGAATTTAAAAATGAAATGACAGTTGTGAGGGCCTAAAAGCAATGACCTGTTGATCCTTATGAATCGACAGTTGATAGTCTAACAATGGGAATTTAAATGCCGAAAAAAATGTTTAAATCAAAAGTCTAATTCAATCACGTGTGACAGTGGGATATTACAGACTAAATCAATATAAAGAGGGGAAAAAAATACCATCATATCCATAATCTTTAAAAATACTGTGATACAAATTTTAGGTCATATCGCCTAAAGCTAATCCAGAATAGAATACAAAGCATCATGTATGTACAGATTTCTCCCCTACCTTTTTGTTTTTGTTGGAAGAGCCCTGCTACCAGGCACTTGGCAGATTCAATGGTCCTCACAATGTTAGTGGAGCGAACACTAAAAATGAACAAAAAAAAAAAAAACACAGGTCATGGAAGGCAGCCAACTTCAAAATAGTAAAGCATTTAGGCTGATACCCTTTGTACTGCGCTCATAAACACAATGGATCAGCGCTGTAGTGGACATAAAAGTTGCACCACTTACTAGACCTCAGCGGGGCTAAAGGTGGAGCTGAGGAAAGGACTCTCCTCAGTGTATCTCCTCCTCAGCCTCCTGCCCAGCTCATACAGCTGCTGCATGCCCACTGTGGTCAGCTGACCAGGGAACGTGCCACCCTGCCAAGTGCGACAAACAGGATGAGGTTTTACTCACAGATGTGGCCTAAACAGACACACACCTGCCATGGCACGCAGGAATCCAGAGTCAATGTGGTACAAGGATGGCAGGAGTCCATGTTGTGGGATTTAGTTTTCTGAGCTAAATCCAGTGCAGTAAACCTCTTTAGCAAAGCAGCTAAGTCAGCACAGGAAACTATCATTTCTATGGACACAGAGGGGGGCAAACTTATTTCACTGAGAAGCTCTGACAGTTCAGCAGCATTACAGAGAGGAGTTGAATGAATGAATGAATGTCATCTGTAAGGCTTTGTATTGAATCCTAGTGGCCACTAGAGGGAGAAAAGCTCCTGAATCCACAAGGTGTTTCACATGTATGAAGGGCAAGAACGTCCAAATATGGAGAGTCTATAAGAAGTAAATCACCGTCACAACCCTTTTTACACACCATCGTGTAACATTTAACATATAAAACAAAAGCCCCTGCCACAAAAATGTATAATAAACAAGACCCCCCCAACAAATTAAATTATTAAAAAGAATTTTTAAAAATCCCTCAAAAATCTTAAAAAACAAACAAAAACACAAAAGCTTCAAATTACTTTTAATGCATTCTAAGTAAAAAAAATAAATAAAAAAAATCTAAATTATAAAAATATGAAAAAAAAAACCCAAAAGTTTATAAAATAATAATAATAATAATAATAACAATATTATCAATATATTATTAAATCAATATTTCCCTCTGAAATGTTGTGGCATAAAAGTACAAAGAAGCATGTCTGAACATCTGCCTTGAAAATTCACGTGTTTGGCTTTTATCTCTTCCCTGCAAAGCCTTTTACCAGGAACCAACAGCACAAGTTACTGCACATAACTTTATTCTTTCAGCTTCCTTCTCGTCTAACCGCATTCAACACCACAAAACACACCTACTCACGGTCAGCGTGTTTTTTTCGATAGCTGTCCTCTACAGGAGCCGGGGGCCTGGGGCCACCATGTAGGTCTGTCACTTTATAGTTGATGTTGGTGTGTGCTGGAGGCTCCAAGAGCGTGGGCACCCACTGGGCCTTTAACGAAACAAACATGCCCGGACAAAGAAATGTTATTACATGCAGATATTATGTCACACTTAGAAAAACAAATACTAAATGAGTTGATAACAAGAGTTTTACCTCCATCACGTCAGGTATTGACTTAAGTGGGGTCCGAGCACCGTGCCGGAACACGACTTGGACTAATTTTAGCTCATAGGGAGAGTTGGTATTTGTTTCAGCTGGGGTGCAACTGGAAGCAAAGTGGTCTGGTTCAGTCTTCTTCTGGGACCACAACATTGAACCAAAAACCACCGACACCGAACCAAACACACCAGCTTTGGACCAAAGTTTCCTCATGGCTGAGCTGTGAACAGAATAAGTTGTTTTAGTGCCTGAATTAACTAGCAATCCCCCAAAACTAGTATCCACTCTGCCTGTAAATAATACATTTTCACTCTTTAATAAGGTTTTTTCAAATGTAAATATCATCGCTGTCAAATACAAATGTATGCATTATGTATATAGTATACTAATTAAGATGATATTGTTATTAATAATCAATTCCTCAATAAATGTAAAACATGTCTGAAAATACAGTGACAAGCAAAAGAAGCATAAGATTTTTTTTTTCTAGTAGGCCAACAAAAGTTTATTTATAATAATAATAATACATGTGAAAAAAACAATACTTGGTGTCAGTGTATCAATTTTGGCCCATGGCATTTCTCAAATTCAGTAATAATTATATAATAAATATTAAATATTAATAATAAATAATTTAGTAATAATGAAAAAACAGTGAAAATCTAATCAATCCACATATCAAAAGTTAGAACCAGATTATCTTTGCAATTTTAGATGTTAAGGCTACTTTAGAAAAATAGTATTCGTATTTGTGTTTTTCAATTGTAACTGATATTACACATAAGTAAAATAATATCGGCTGTAAATAAGGTATACCATATATTTAAAAGGCAAGCCAAACAAAACAAAGAATAAAGAGCCAAAAAAACACCCTGTTTACTTAGTTTAGCTTTAATTCAAACTATACTATGTATGATACTAACGTGTTACCTGATTGAATTTAATTTCCTGTCAAGTCCAATTATGTCGGTGAAGAAGATGATGTTGCAGTAACACTACCTCATTGAAATGTTTCCTCACTCCTGAAATACATTCATATGACCCACCTATGCCGCAAAACTCCCAAATACTGTGAGATAAAGGACTATTCATACTGCTGATATCCAGAGAAAGCTGACAAATATTGCTTAACTCGTTTCAACACAAACTCGCTGCTACCTGAAGCACGTTAAGAAAACACCGCTCGGCACAAAGCTAACGTTAACTCTTTAAAAGCTAGATCGTTGCAACACAACACGATAACATGAAGTTTGACCTCCATCTCAACAGTCACACCAGCTAACTGCATAGTGACAAAGCTAATCGGAGACTTACTCTTTTAAATGTAGTTCTTCTGCTTTTCTCGGGAGAAATAACACCGTTCAGTAAAAGATAAATTCAGTTGTTAGTCGGTAACTTGCCACTAGTTCAGGTCAGAGGACATGTTGGGAACTGTAGGGCAGCCGATGCCTCTGTACAATGGAAGTAAAGGTGATAGCTACGAGGATAGAACTACACTTCCCGAAGGACTCATAGGAAGGCGACCTTTCTTCTTCGTCTTTTTAAAATATTTGCGGTAGAGAAGATGCACCAAAGAGTTTGCTGCCCTCTACAAGACCAAAATGTATCTGCATGCCCCAGTGCTGAAGTTTGTAATAATTAGATAATACATGTTGTTGTAATACTCACTTTAAAAAAAAGTTAATAGAAAAACGTCATATTATAGTGTGTCATTAAAATGTCATAAAATAGTATGCTAATGAAAAGTCATGAAAAGTGTTGGTATATGATGCTGTAAAAATGCCACTACAGTATATCATGCCATCAAAAAAGCAGAATAAAATTATCCAATTGTATGTCATGAAAATGTCATTGTATAGTATACTGATAATAATTTCATTATAAAAGTCATACTATACTATGCCAAAAAAAAATGTTCAAAGATCATAAATAATGTCATCGTATGCTTTCTCGTTGAAAAATCATAGTATAGAATGTCACCCAAAAAAAGTTTTCAGCAGTTTTTGGGACATGTTGTATTTTGACATTTTCGCCTTACTATAGCCTTGCTTTTTGGGTCATTTTTTCCACATGTTGTTTTATAGTGTTTTTGGCTTTTTTTGCTACATTCTATGCTATGGCGTGTCTCAGCACGCTATTTTATGCAGTTTTCAGCAGTTTTGAGCTGTTTTTGGGACATGGCATTTTTTGACATTTTCGCCTTACTATAGCCTTGCTTTTTGGGTCATTTTTTCAGATCCATCTTTTATGGTGTTTTTGGCTTTTTTTGCAACATTCTTTGCTATGGCGTAACTCAGCACGCTATTTTATGCAGTTTTCAGCAGTTTTGAGCTGTTTTTGGGACATGGCATTTTTCACATTTTCGCCTTACTATAGCCTTGCTTTTTAGGTCATTTTTTCAGATCCATCTTTTATGGTGTTTTTGGCTTTTTTTTGCAACATTCTTTGCTATGGCGTAACTCAGCACGCTATTTTATGCAGTTTTCAGCTGTTTTCAGCTGTTTTTGGGACATGACATTTTTTCACATTTTCGCCTTACTATAGCCTTGCTTTTTGGGTCATTTTTTCCACATGTTGTTTTATGGTGTTTTTGGCTTTTTTTGCTACATTCTATGCTATGGCATGTCTCAGCACGCTATTTTATGCAGTTTTCAGCAGTTTTGAGCTGTTTTTGGGACATGGCATTTTTTGACATTTTCGCCTTACTATAGCCTTGCTTTTTGGGTCATTTTTTCAGATCCATCTTTTATGGTGTTTTTGGCTTTTTTTGCAACATTCTTTGCTATGGCGTAACTCAGCACGCTATTTTATGCAGTTTTCAGCAGTTTTGAGCTGTTTTTGGGACATGGCATTTTTTCACATTTTCGCCTTACTATAGCCTTGCTTTTTAGGTCATTTTTTCAGATCCATCTTTTATGGTGTTTTTGGCTTTTTTTGCAACATTCTTTGCTATGGCGTAACTCAGCACGCTATTTTATGCAGTTTTCAGCTGTTTTCAGCTGTTTTTGGGACATGACATTTTTTCACATTTTCGCCTTACTATAGCCTTGCTTTTTGGGTCATTTTTTCCACATGTTGTTTTATGGTGTTTTTTGGCTTTTTTTGCTACATTCTATGCTATGGCATGTCTCTCAGCACGCTATTTTATGCAGTTTTGAGCAGTTTTGAGCTGTTTTTGGGACATGGCATTTTTTGACATTTTCGCCTTACTATAGCCTTGCTTTTTGGGTCATTTTTTCAGATCCATCTTTTTTTATGGTGTTTTTGGCCATTTTTGCAACATTCTTTGCTATGGCGTAACTCAGCACGCTATTTTATGCAGTTTTCAGCAGTTTTGAGCTGTTTTTTGGGACATGGCATTTTTTGACATTTTCGCCTTACTATAGCCTTGCTTTTTGGGTCATTTTTTCCACATGTTTTTTTGATGGTGTTTTTGGCTTTTTGTGCAACATTCTTTGCTATGGCATGTCTCAGCACGCTATTTTATGCAGTTTTCAGCTGTTTTTGTTTTTGGGACATGTCAAATTTTTTTCACATTTTCGCCTTACTATAGCCTTGCTTTTTTGGTCATTTTTTCAGATCCATCTTTTATGGTTTTTTTTGGCTTTTTTTTTGCAACATTCTTTGCTATGGCGTAACTCAGCACGCTATTTTATGCAGTTTTTAAATCAGCAGCTGTTCAGCTGTTTTTGGGACATGTCATTTTTTGACATTTTCGCCTTACTATAGCCTTGCTTTTTGGGGTCATTTTTTCACACATGTTGTTTTATGGTGTTTTTGGCATTTTGTGCAACATTCTTTGCTATGACGTGTCTCAGCACGCTATTTTATGCAGTTTTCAGCTGTTTTGAGCTGTTTTTTGGGACATGTCATTTTTTGACATTTTCGCCTTACTATAGCCTTGCTTTTTTGGTCATTTTTTCAACATGTTTTTTTATGGTGTTTTTGGCTTTTTTTGCAACATTTTTTGCAATGGCGTGTCTCAGCACGCTATTTTATGCCTCAGTTTTCAGCTGTTTTCAGCTGTTTTTTGGACATGTCAAATTTTGACATTTTCGCCTTACTATAGCCTTGCTTTTTGGTCATTTTTTCCACATGTTTTTTTAATGGTGTTTTTAGGCATTTTTTGCAACATTTTTGCTATGGTGTCTCAGCACGCTATTTTATGCAGTTTTTCAGCTGTTTTCAGCTGTTTTTTGGACATGTCATTTTTTGACATTTTCGCCTTACTATAGCCTTGCTTTTTGGTCATTTTTTCAACATGTTTTTTTAATGGTTTTTTTGGCATTTTTTGCAACTTTTTTCTTTGCTATGGCGTAACTCAGCACGCTATTTTATGCAGTTTTCAGCTGTTTTCAGCTGTTTTTTGGACATGTCATTTTTGACATTTTCGCCTTACTATAGCCTTGCTTTTTGGGTCATTTTTTCAACATGTTTTTTTTAATGGTTTTTTGGCATTTTGTGCAACAGTTCTTTGCTATGACACTGTCTCAGCACGCTATTTTATGCAGTTTTCAGCTGTTTTCAGCTGTTTTTTGGACATGTCAAATTTTGACATTTTCGCCTTACTATAGCCTTGCTTTTTGGGTCATTTTTTCCAACATGTTTTTTAATGGTGTTTTTGGCATTTGTGCAACATTTTTGCTATGGTGTCTCAGCACGCTATTTTATGCAGTTTTCAGCTGTTTTCAGCTGTTTTTTGGACATGTCAAATTTTGACATTTTCGCCTTACTATAGCCTTGCTTTTTGGTCATTTTTTCAACATGTTTTTTTATGGTTGTTTTTTATGGCTTTTTTTTTTTCAACACTTCTTATATGGCGTGTAACTCAGCACACTATTTTATGCAGTTTTCAGCAGTTTTCAGCTGTTTTTTGGGACATGTCAAATTTTGACATTTTCGCCTTACTATAGCCTTGCTTTTTTGGGTCATTTTTTCCACATGTTTTTTTATGGTGTTTTTTTGGCTTTTTGCAATTTTTTGCTATGGCGTGTCTCAACGCTGCCTTTATGCAGTTTTCAGCTGTTTTCAGAGCTGTTTTTTGGGACATGTCATTTTTTGACATTTTCGCCTTACTATAGCCTTGCTTTTTTGGTCATTTTTTCCATCATGTTTTTTTAATGGTTTTTAGGCTGTTTCTGGCCAAGTTTTTTCAACATTTCTACATGCTATGGCGTAACTCTACAGCACGCTATTTTATAAGTGCAGTTTTCAGCAGTTTTCTGCTGTTTTTGGGACATGTCATTTTTGACATTTTCGCCTTACTATAGCCTTGCTTTTTTGGTCATTTTTTCAACATGTTTTTTTTGAATGGTTTTTTTATGCCATTTTGAAAGTTTTTTCAACATTGTTTATATAACATGTCTCTAGCACGCTATTTATGCAGTTTTTCAGCTGTTTTTCAGCTGTTTTTTGGGACATGTCAAATTTTGACATTTTCGCCTTACTATAGCCTTGCTTTTTTGGTCATTTTTTCAATGTGTTTTTGGTGGTTTTTTTGGCTTTTTTTTTTCAACATTTCTTGCTATGGCGTGCTCAGCACGCTATTTTATGCAGTTTTCAGCTGTTTTCAGCTGTTTTTTGGGACATGTCATTTTTTGACACATTTTCGCCTTACTATAGCCTTGCTTTTTGGGTCATTTTTTCCAACATGTTTTTTTAATGGTTTTTTGGCATTTTTGAACATTCTTTGCTATGGTGTCTCTCAAACACTATTTTATGCAGTTTTTTAGCTGTTTTCAGCTGTTTTTTGGACATGTCAAATTTTTTTGACATTTTCGCCTTACTATAGCCTTGCTTTTTGGGTCATTTTTTCAACATGTTTTTTTATGGTGTTTTTGGCATTTTTTGCAACATTCTATGCTATGGCGTGTCTATGCACGCTATTTTATGCAGTTTTCAGTGTTTTCAGCTGTTTTCAGCTGTTTTTTGGACATGTCATTTTTGACATTTTCGCCTTACTATAGCCTTGCTTTTTGGGTCATTTTTTCAACATGTTTTTTTAATGGTTTTTGGCATTTTTTGCAACATTTTTTGCTATGGCGTGTCTCACTATACACTATTTTAGCACGTGTTTTTCAGCTGTTTTCAGCTGTTTTTGGGACATGTCAAATTTTGACATTTTTGCCTTACTATAGCCTTGCTTTTTTTGGGTCATTTTTTCAACATGTTTTTTTAATGTTTTTAGGCTTTTTTTGCAACATTTTTGCTATGGCGTAACTGTCACGCTATTTTATGCAGTTTTCAGCTGTTTTCAGCTGTTTTTTGGACATGTCATTTTTTGACATTTTCGCCTTACTATAGCCTTGCTTTTTGGGTCATTTTTTCAACATGTTTTTTTTAATGTTTTTTAGGCCATTTTTGCATTTTTTGCAACATTCTATGCTATGGCTGTTCTCAGCACGCTATTTTATGCAGTTTTCAGCAGTTTTCAGCTGTTTTTGGGACATGTCATTTTTGACATTTTTGCCTTACTATAGCCTTGCTTTTTTTGGTCATTTTTTCAACATGTTTTTTTAATGGTGTTTTTTATGCTGTTTTTGCAATTTTTTGCTATGGCATGTCTCAGCATGCTATTTTATGCAGTTTTGGCTGTTTTCAGCTGTTTTTTGGACATGTCATTTTTGACATTTTCGCCTTACTATAGCCTTGCTTTTTTGGTCATTTTTTTTCAACAGGCTGTTTTGATTTTTTTGATGTTTTTACATGCTTTTTTTTTTTTGGACATGCAACATTTTTGCTATGGCGTTTTTTCAACATGTTTTTTTAGCATGCTATTTTATGCAGTTTTTTTCAGCTGTTTTCAGCTGTTTTTGTTTTTGGACATGTCATTTTTTGACACATTTTCGCCTTACTATAGCCTTGCTTTTTGGGTCATTTTTTCCACATGTTTTTTTAATGGTTTTTTTAGGCTTTTTTTTGCAACTTTCTACACTGCTATGGCATGTCTCAGCACGCTATTTTATGCAGTTTTCAGCAGTGTTTCAGCTGTTTTTTTTGGACATGTCATTTTTGACATTTTTCGCCTTACTACTATAGCCTTGCTTTTTTTGGTCATTTTTTCAACATGTCATTTTTTATGGTTTTTTTGGCTTTTTTTTTCAACATTCTTTGCTATGGCGTGTCTCTCTATGCACGCTATTTTATGCAGTTTTCAGCTGTTTTCAGCTGTTTTTGGGACATGTCAAATTTTTGACATTTTCGCCTTACTATAGCCTTGCTTTTTGGGTCATTTTTTCAACATGTTTTTTGTGTGTTTTGGTTTTTTTGCAACATTCTTTGCTATGGCGTGTCAACACGTATACTATTTATGCAGTTTTCAGCTGTTTTCAGCTGTTTTTTGGGACATGTCAAATTTTGACATTTTCGCCTTACTATAGCCTTGCTTTTTTGGGTCATTTTTTCAATCATGTTTTTTTTTTGGTTTTTTGGCTTTTTTTTGCAACATTTTTGCTATGGCACTGTCTCAGCACGCTATTTTATGCAGTTTTCAGCTGTTTTCAGCTGTTTTTGGGACATGTCATTTTTTGACATTTTCGCCTTACTATAGCCTTGCTTTTTTGGGTCATTTTTTCAACATGTTTTTTTAATGGTTTTTTGGCATTTTTTGTGCAAGTTTTTTGCAATGCTGGCGTGTATCTCACACGCTATTTTATGCAGTTTTCACTAAGTGTTTTCAGCTGTTTTTTGGGACATGTCATTTTTTGACATTTTCGCCTTACTATAGCCTTGCTTTTTGGGTCATTTTTTCAACATGTTTTTTTATGGTTTTTTGGCTTTTTTGCAAAGTTTTTTCTATGCTATGGCGTAACTCATAACACTATTTTATGCAGTTTTCAGCTGTTTTCAGCTGTTTTTGGGACATGTCAATTTTTGACATTTTCGCCTTACTATAGCCTTGCTTTTTGGGTCATTTTTTCAACATGTTTTTTTGTGTTTTTTAGGCATTTTTGCAACAGTTTTTTGCTATGGCGTATCTCAGCACGCTATTTTATGCAGTTTTTAAGTGTTTTCAGCTGTTTTTTGGACATGTCAAATTTTGACATTTTCGCCTTACTATAGCCTTGCTTTTTGGGTCATTTTTTCAACATGTTTTTTTATGGTTTTTTTTTAGGCTTTTTGAAAGTTTTTTGCAACATTTTTGCTATATATGGTGTCTCTACGCTATTTTATAAGTGGCAGTTTTTTCAGCTGTTTTTGGGACATGTCATTTTTTGACATTTTCGCCTTACTATAGCCTTGCTTTTTTGGTCATTTTTTCCAACATGTTGTTTTTGTTGTGTTTTTTTAGGCATTTTTTGCAATTTTTGCTATGGCTGTCTACATAACGCTATTTTATGCAGTTTACTAAGTGGTTTTCAGCTGTTTTTTGGACATGTCATTTTTTGACATTTTTGCGCCTTACTATAGCCTTGCTTTTTTGGTCATTTTTTTCAACATGTTTTTTTGATGTTTTTTTGGCTTTTTTTTGCAAAGTTTTTTGCTATGGCGTCTCTATAACTATTTTATGCAGTTTTAGCTGTTTTTCAGCTGTTTTTGGACATGTCATTTTTTTGACATTTTCGCCTTACTATAGCCTTGCTTTTTGGGTCATTTTTTCAACACATGTTTTTTTTGTGGTTTTTGGCTTTTTTTTTTGCAACATTTTTGCTATGGCATGTCTCAGCACGCTATTTTATGCAGTTTTCAGCTGTTTTCAGCTGTTTTTGGGACATGTCATTTTTGACATTTTCGCCTTACTATAGCCTTGCTTTTTGGGTCATTTTTTCAACATGTTGTTTTTATGGTGTTTTTTTTGGCATTTTGGCAAGTTTTTTGCTATGGCTGTCTCATAACATGCTATTTTATGCAGTTTTTCAAGCTGTTTTCAGCTGTTTTTTGGGACATGTCATTTTTTGACATTTTCGCCTTACTATAGCCTTGCTTTTTGGGTCATTTTTTCAACATGTTTTTTTGGTGGTTTTTTAGGCTTTTTTGCAACAGTTCTTTGCTATGGCATGTAACTCTCAGCACACTATTTATGCTAGTTTTAAGTGTTTTCAGCTGTTTTTGGGACATGTCAAATTTTGACATTTTCGCCTTACTATAGCCTTGCTTTTTGGGTCATTTTTTCAACATGTGTTTTTTTATGGTTTTTTAGGCCATTTTGGCAAGTTTTTTGCAACATTCTTTGCTATGGCGTATCTCAACACGCTATTTTATGCAGTTTTCTAGTGTTTTCAGCTGTTTTTTGGGACATGTCAAATTTTGACATTTTTGCCTTACTATAGCCTTGCTTTTTGGGTCATTTTTTCAAACATGTTTTTTTGTGGTTTTTAGGCTTTTTTTGCAACATTCTTTGCTATGGCGTGTCTTAGCACACTATTTATCTATGTGTTTTACAGCTGTTTTTCAGCTGTTTTTTGGGACATGTCATTTTTTTGACATTTTTGCCTTACTATAGCCTTGCTTTTTTGGGTCATTTTTTCAACATGTTTTTTTATGGTTTTTTTTCAGGCTGTTTTTGGCTTTTTTTTTGCAACATTCTGCTATGCTATGCACGCTATTAGTGGTTTTCAGCTGCTTTTTTTTTGGATGTCAAATTTTGACATTTTCGCCTTACTATAGCCTTGCTTTTTGGTCATTTTTTCAACATGTTTTTTTAATGGTTTTTAGGCTGTTTTTGGAAATGGCATTTTTTCAACATTTTGCCTTACTATAGCCTTGCTTTTTTTCAGGTTTCATGTTTTTGGGACATGTCAAATTTTGACATTTTTGCCTTACTATAGCCTTGCTTTTTTGGTCATTTTTTCAACATTTTATGGTTTTTAGGCTGTTTTGAAAGCAACATTTTATGCTATAACATATTTTATGTGCTATTTTCAGTGTTTTCAGCTGTTTTTTGGACATGTCAAATTTTGACATTTTCGCCTTACTATAGCCTTGCTTTTTTGGTCATTTTTTCAACATGTTTTTTTAATGGTTTTTTGGCTTTTTTTTTTTCAACATTCTTTGCTATGGCGTGTCTCTCTACGCTATTTTTATGCAGTTTTCAGCTGTTTTCAGCTGTTTTTTGGGACATGTCATTTTTTGACATTTTCGCCTTACTATAGCCTTGCTTTTTGGTCATTTTTTCAACATGTTTTTTGAATGTTTTTTAGGCTTTTTTTGCAAAGTTTTTTCTATGGTCGTGTAACTCAGCACACTATTTTATGCAGTTTTCAGCTGTTTTCAGCTGTTTTTTGGACATGTCATTTTTGACATTTTCGCCTTACTATAGCCTTGCTTTTTGGGTCATTTTTCCACATGTTGTTTTTTTGGTGTTTTTGTTGGCATTTTTTGCAACACATTCTTTCTATGCTAAGGCGTTTTCAACACGTATTTTATGCAGTTTTCTAGCTAAGTGGTTTTCAGCTGTTTTTTGGACATGTCATTTTTTGACATTTTTGCCTTACTATAGCCTTGCTTTTTGGGTCATTTTTTCAACATGTTTTTTTTTGGTTTTTTTGGCTTTTTTTTTTTTTTTCTATGCTATGGCAACATGTCTCATGCACGCTATTTTATGCAGTTTTCAGCAGTTTTCAGCTGTTTTTTGGACATGTCAAATTTGGACATTTTCGCCTTACTATAGCCTTGCTTTTTTGGTCATTTTTTCAACATGTTTTTTTGATGGTTTTTTGGCTTTTTTGCAACAGTTCTTTGCTATGGTCGTACTCAACACACTATTTTATGCAGTTTTAAGCTGTTTTCAGCTGTTTTTTGGGACATGTCATTTTTTGACATTTTCGCCTTACTATAGCCTTGCTTTTTTGGTCATTTTTTCAACATGTTTTTTTATGGTGTTTTTGGCTTTTTTTTTTTCAACATTCTTTGCTATGGCGTGTCTCTAGCACGCTATTTTATGCAGTTTTCAGCTGTTTTCAGCTGTTTTTTTGGGACATGTCATTTTTTTGACATTTTCGCCTTACTATAGCCTTGCTTTTTTGGTCATTTTTTCAACATGTTTTTTTGATGTTTTTTGGCTTTTTTTTTTTCAACATTCTTTGCTATGGCGTAACTCAGCACTCTATTTTATGCAGTTTTCAGCTGTTTTCAGCTGTTTTTGGGACATGTCATTTTTGACATTTTCGCCTTACTATAGCCTTGCTTTTTGGTCATTTTTTCAACATGTTTTTTGTGGTTTTTTGGCTGTTTTTGAAATTTTTTCAACATTCTATGCTATGGCTTGTCTCAGCACGCTATTTTATGCAGTTTTCAGCTGTTTTCAGCTGTTTTTTGGGGACATGTCATTTTTTGACATTTTTGCCTTACTATAGCCTTGCTTTTTGGGTCATTTTTTCAACATGTTTTTTAATGGTGTTTTTTAGGCTTTTTTTGCAACATTTTTTGCTATGGCATGTCTCAGCATGCCTATTTTATGCAGTTTTAAGTGTTTTTTCAGCTGTTTTTGGGACATGTCATTTTTTGACATTTTCGCCTTACTATAGCCTTGCTTTTTGGGTCATTTTTTCAACATGTTTTTTGAATGGTTTTTTGGCTTTTTTGCAACATTCTTTGCTATGGCATGTACTCTCAACACGCTATTTTATGCAGTTTTCAGCTGTTTTCAGCTGTTTTTTGGACATGTCATTTTTTGACATTTTCGCCTTACTATAGCCTTGCTTTTTGGGTCATTTTTTCAACATGTTTTTTTGGGTTTTTTGGCTGTTTTGCAACATTCTTTGCTATGCGTGTGTCTAGCACAACTATTTTATGCAGTTTTGCTGTTTTAAGCTGTTTTTTGGGACATGTCATTTTTTTGACATTTTCGCCTTACTATAGCCTTGCTTTTTGGGTCATTTTTTCAACATGTTTTTTGTGGTGTTTTTTGGCTTTTTTTGCAACATTCTTTGCTATGGTGTAACTCAGCACGCTATTTTATGCAGTTTTCAGCTGTTTTCAGCTGTTTTTTGGACATGTCATTTTTTGACATTTTCGCCTTACTATAGCCTTGCTTTTTTGGTCATTTTTTCAACATGTTTTTTGTTGGTGTTTTTTAGGCATTTTTTGAACTTTCTATGCTATGGCTGTCTCTAGCACGCTATTTTATGCAGTTTTCTAGCTGTTTTCAGCTGTTTTTGGGACATGTCATTTTTTGACATTTTCGCCTTACTATAGCCTTGCTTTTTTGGTCATTTTTTCAACATGTTTTTTTTGGTTGTTTTTTTGGCTTTTTTTGCAACATTTTTTGCTATGGCTGTCTCATAACATGCCTCTTTTATGCAGTTTTAAGTGTTTTTTCAGCTGTTTTTTGGGACATGTCATTTTTTGACATTTTCGCCTTACTATAGCCTTGCTTTTTGGGTCATTTTTTCAACATGTTTTTTTAATGTTTTTTTAGGCTTTTTTTGCAACTTTTTTGCTATGGTAACTATAACACGCTATTTTATGCAGTTTTTTTAGCTGTTTTCAGCTGTTTTTTGGGACATGTCATTTTTTGACATTTTCGCCTTACTATAGCCTTGCTTTTTGGGTCATTTTTTCAACATGTTGTTTTATGGTTTTTTGGCCATTTTGAAATTTTTTTGGCAACTTAGCACGCTATTTTATGCAGTTTTCAGCTGTTTTTTCAGCTGTTTTTTGGGACATGTCATTTTTTGACATTTTTGCCTTACTATAGCCTTGCTTTTTGGGTCATTTTTTCAACATGTTTTTTTTTTGGTTTTTTTTTAGGCTGTTTTTGAAAGTTTTTTCAACACTGTCTATGCTATGGCAACGTGCTCTAGCACGCTATTTTTATAAGTTTTTCAGCTGTTTTTTGGACATGTCAGCTTTTTGAGCCTTACTATAGCCTTTTTTGGACATGTGGCATTTTTTTTTGACATTTTCGCCTTACTATAGCCTTGCTTTTTTTTTTTGGGTCATTTTTTTTTCCCTTACTATGCCTTGCTTTTTTGGTCATTTTTTCAACATGTTTTTTGTGTGGTTTTTAGGCTTTTTTGCAACAGTTTTTTGCTATGGCGTGTCTACTATAACGCTATTTTATGCAGTTTTCAAGTGTTTTCAGCTGTTTTTTGGACATGTCATAATTTTTTTTGACATTTTTCGCCTTACTATAGCCTTGCTTTTTTGGTCATTTTTTCAACATGTTTTTTTAATGTTTTTTTGGCTTTTTGAAAGTTTTTTCAACATTGTCTGCTATGGCATGTCTCACACGCTATTTTATGCAGTTTTCAGCTGTTTTCAGCTGTTTTTTGGGACATGTCAAATTTTGACATTTTTGCCTTACTATAGCCTTGCTTTTTTGGTCATTTTTTCAACATGTTTTTTTTTATGGTTTTTTTGGCCATTTTTGGCATTTTTTTGCAACATGGCATGTCTCTAGCACGCTAATTTTTATGTGCTATTTTAGTGTTTTTTCAGCTGTTTTTTGGGACATGTCAAATTTTGACATTTTCGCCTTACTATAGCCTTGCTTTTTTGGTCATTTTTTCAACATGTTTTTTTTTTATGGTTTTTTGGCTTTTTTTGCAACATTTTTGCTATGGTGTACTCAACACACTATTTTATGCAGTTTTAAGTGTTTTCAGCTGTTTTTGGGACATGTCATTTTTTGACATTTTCGCCTTACTATAGCCTTGCTTTTTTGGTCATTTTTTCAACATGTTTTTTTAATGGTTTTTAGGCCATTTTTGCAACAAGTTTTGCTATGGCGTGTCTAAGCACGCTATTATGTGCATACTTCAGTGTTTTCAGCTGTTTTTTGGGACATGTCATTTTTTGACATTTTCGCCTTACTATAGCCTTGCTTTTTTGGTCATTTTTTCAACATGTTTTTTTTTTTGGTTTTTTTGCAACATTTTTTTGGCGTGTCTCAGTTTTTTCAACACTGTCTACTTTAACATGTGCATTCTATTTGCTTACTAAGCAGTTTTTTCAGCTGTTTTTTTGGGACATGTCAAATTTTGACATTTTTTGCCTTACTATAGCCTTGCTTTTTTTGGTCATTTTTTTTCAACATGTTTTTTTTAATGGTTTTTTGGCCATTCTGAAAGTTTTTTCAACATTTATACCTTGCTGGTGTCCTCTATTTTATGTGCCTGTGCTATTTAAGTGTTTTCAGCTGTTTTTTGGACATGTCAAATTTTGACATTTTCGCCTTACTATAGCCTTGCTTTTTTGGTCATTTTTTCAACATGTTTTTTTAATGGTTTTTTAGGCCATTTTGGAAAGTTTTTTTTCAACACTGTATACTATAACATGTTCTATGTGCTATTTTATGCAGTTTTCAGTTTTTCAGCTGTTTTTTGGACATGTCAAATTTTGACATTTTCGCCTTACTATAGCCTTGCTTTTTTGGTCATTTTTTCAACATGTTTTTTTAATGGTTTTTAGGCCATTTTGGAAAGTTTTTTCAACACTGTATACTATAACGTGTGCCTCTACAGTGCTATACTAAGTGGTTTTTTTCAGCTGTTTTTTGGACATGTCAAATTTTGACATTTTCGCCTTACTATAGCCTTGCTTTTTTGGTCATTTTTTTCAACATGTTTTTTTGGTTTTTTTTTGGCTGTTTTGAAAGTTTTTTCAACATGTCTACTATGTACTGCTTCTTTTATGCTATTTAAGTGGTTTTCAGCTGTTTTTTGGACATGTCATTTTTTGCCTTACTATAGCCTATTTTTGACATTTTTGCCTTTACTATAGCCTTTTTTTTGGTCATTTTTTCAACATGTTTTTTTAATGGTTTTTAGGCTGTTTTTGAAAGTTTTTTTTGCAACATTCTTTGCTATGGCGCGTAACATGCACGCTATTTTATGCAGTTTTCAGTGTTTTCAGCTGTTTTTTGGACATGTCATTTTTGACATTTTCGCCTTACTATAGCCTTGCTTTTTTGGTCATTTTTTCAACATGTTTTTTTAATGGTTTTTTTGGCCTTTTTTTGAAAGTTTTTTTCAACATGGCTACTCATAACGCTATTTTATGCAGTTTTCAGCTGTTTTCAGCAGCTGTTTTTTGGACATGTCAAATTTTGACATTTTTTCGCCTTACTATAGCCTTGCTTTTTTGGGTCATTTTTTCAACATGTTTTTTTTGTGTTTTTTAGGCATTTTTTGCAACATTTTTTTTGCAACATGGTGTACTATAACATGCTATTTTATGCAGTTTTTCAGCTTTTTTCAGCTGTTTTTTTGGACATGGCATTTTTTGACATTTTTGCCTTACTATAGCCTTGCTTTTTTGGTCATTTTTTCAACATGTTTTTTTTAATGGTTTTTTTTTGGCCATTTTGCAAAAGTTTTTTGCATGTCTATCAGCACACTATTTTATGTGCAGTTTTCAGCTGTTTTTCAGCTGTTTTTGGGACATGTCATTTTTTGACATTTTCGCCTTACTATAGCCTTGCTTTTTGGGTCATTTTTTCAACATGTTTTTTTTTGGTTTTTTTGGCTTTTTTTGAAAGTTTTTGCTACATGTATACTCAGCACGCTATTTTATGCAGTTTTTAAGTGGTGTTTCAGCTGTTTTTTTTTTGGACATGTCATTTTTTGACATTTTCGCCTTACTATAGCCTTGCTTTTTTGGGTCATTTTTTCAACATGTTTTTTGTTGTGGTTTTTTTGGCTTTTTTGCAACATTTTGCTATGGCATGTCTACTATAACACGCTATTTTATGCAGTTTTACTAAGTGTTTTCAGCTGTTTTTTGGACATGTCATTTTTTGACATTTTTGCCTTACTATAGCCTTGCTTTTTTGGTCATTTTTTCAACATGTTTTTTTTTAATGGTTTTTTTTAGGCTTTTTGGAAAGTTTTTTCAACATTCTATACTATGGTGTCTCTACGTGCTTTTATGCAGTTTTCAGTGGTTTTCAGCTGTTTTTTGGACATGTCATTTTTTGACATTTTTGCCTTACTATAGCCTTGCTTTTTGGGTCATTTTTTCAACATGTTTTTTTTTGAATGGTTTTTTTGGCTTTTTTTGCAAAGTTTTTTGCTATGGCGTGTACTATAACGCTATTTATGTGCATTTTAAGTGGTTTTCAGCTGTTTTTGGGACATGTCATTTTTTGACATTTTCGCCTTACTATAGCCTTGCTTTTTTGGTCATTTTTTTCAACATGTTTTTTTGAATGGTTTTTTGGCTTTTTTTTTTTCAACATTCTGTGGCTATAACATGCCTCTATGTGCTATTTAAGTGTTTTCAGCTGTTTTTGGGACATGTCATTTTTGACATTTTCGCCTTACTATAGCCTTGCTTTTTGGGTCATTTTTTCAACATGTTTTTTTAATGGTTTTTTTTTTTGAAAGTTTTTTTTCAACATTCTTTGCTATGGCGTGTCTCACATGCCTCTATTTTATGCTATTTTAAGTGTTTTCAGCTGTTTTTTTTTTGGACATGTCATTTTTTGACATTTTCGCCTTACTATAGCCTTGCTTTTTTTGGTCATTTTTTCAACATGTTTTTTTAATGGTTTTTTGGCCATTTTTTGCAACATTTTTTATGGCAACACTGTCTCAACACGCTATTTTATGCAGTTTTCAGTGTTTTCAGCTGTTTTTTTGGACATGTCAAATTTTTGACATTTTCGCCTTACTATAGCCTTGCTTTTTTTTTGGGTCATTTTTTCAACATGTTTTTTTTATGGTTTTTTTGGCTTTTTTTGCAACATTCTTTGCTATGGCATGTCTCAGCACGCATTTTTATGCAGTTTTCAGCAGTTTTTTCAGCTGTTTTTTTGGACATGTCATTTTTTGACATTTTTGCCTTACTATAGCCTTGCTTTTTGGGTCATTTTTTTTCAACATGTTTTTTAATGGTTTTTTTGGGCTGTTTTTTGCAACATTTTTTGCTATGGCTGTAACTCAACACTATTTTATGCAGTTTTCAGTGTTTTTTCAGCTGTTTTTTGGGACATGTCAATTTTTTTGACATTTTCGCCTTACTATAGCCTTGCTTTTTTGGGTCATTTTTTCAACATGTTTTTTGGTTTTTGGTTTTTTTGGCAACATTTTTTTGCAACATTCTTTGCTACATGGCGTGTTGACTTTTCAGCACGCTATTTTTTCAACATGCAGTTTTTTCAGCTGTTTTCAGCTGCTTTTTTTTTGACATGTCATTTTTGACATTTTTTTTGCCTTTTCGCCTTACTATAGCCTTGCTTTTTTGGTCATTTTTTCAACATGTTTTTTATGGTGTTTTTTGGTTTTTTTGCAACATTCTATGCTATGGCATGTCTCAGCACGCTATTTTATATGCAGTTTTTTTCAGCTGTTTTGAGCTGTTTTTGGGACATGTCATTTTTTGACATTTTTGCCTTACTATAGCCTTGCTTTTTGGGTCATTTTTTCAACATGTTTTTTTGGTTTTTTGGCTTTTTTTTTGCAACATTTTTTTGCTATGGCATACAATAGCACACGCTATTTTATGCAGTTTTACAGTGTTTTTCAGCTGTTTTTTGGGACATGGCATTTTTTTGACATTTTCGCCTTACTATAGCCTTGCTTTTTTGGGTCATTTTTTCAACATGTTTTTTTATGGTGTTTTTTTTTTGGCTTTTTTTTTCAACATTCTTTGCTATGGCATGTCTCTACGCTATTTTATGCAGTTTTCAGTTTTTTCAGCTGTTTTTTGGGACATGTCATTTTTTGACATTTTCGCCTTACTATAGCCTTGCTTTTTTGGGTCATTTTTTCAACATGTTTTTTTAATGGTTTTTTGGCTTTTCTGGTTTTTTTGCAACTTCTGCTATGGCATGTCTCAGCATGCTATTATGCACGTTTTTTCATAGTTTTCAGCTGTTTTCAGCTGTTTTTTTGGACATGTCATTTTTTGACATTTTTGCCCTTACTATAGCCTTGCTTTTTGGGTCATTTTTTTCAACATGTGCCATTTTTTTGATGGTTTTTTTGGCTTTTTTGAAAGTTTTTTCAACATTGTTTGCTATGGCATCTCCTCGCTATTTTATATGCAGTTTTAGTGGTTTTCAGCTGTTTTTTGGGACATGTCATTTTTTGACATTTTTTGCCTTACTATAGCCTTGCTTTTTGGGTCATTTTTTCAACATGTTGTTTTTGGTGGTGTTTTTAGGCTTTTTTTGCAAAAGTTTTTTCTATGGCATGTGTTTACACGCTATAACATGCCTCTATGTGCTATTTAAGTGGTTTTTCAGCTGTTTTTTTTGGACATGTCATTTTTGACATTTTTGCCTTACTATAGCCTTGCTTTTTTGGTCATTTTTTTCAACATGTTTTTTGGTGTTTTTTGGCTTTTTTTGCAACATTTTTTGCTATGGCATGTAACTCAGCACGCTATTTTATGCAGTTTTTAAGTGTTTTCAGCTGTTTTTTGGACATGTCATTTTTTGACATTTTTGCCTTACTATAGCCTTGCTTTTTTTTGGGTCATTTTTTCAACATGTTTTTTTATGGTGTTTTTGGCTTTTTTTGCAACATTCTTTGCTATGGCATGTAACTCAGCACGCTATTTTATGCAGTTTTTACAGCTGTTTTCAGCTGTTTTTTTTTGGACATGTCATTTTTTGACATTTTCGCCTTACTATAGCCTTGCTTTTTTGGTCATTTTTTTCAACATGTTTTTTTATGGTTTTTTGGCTTTTTTTTTTTTGCAACATTCTTTGCTATGGCAACACTGTCAGCACGCTATTTTATGCCTCTACAGTTTTAAGCTGTTTTCAGCTGTTTTTTTTGGGACATGTCATTTTTTGACATTTTTGCCTTACTATAGCCTTGCTTTTTTGGGTCATTTTTTCAAACATGTTTTTTTATGGTTTTTTTGGCTTTTTTTGCAACATTTTTTGCTACACTGTCTACTATAACGCTATTTTATGCAGTTTTAAGTGTTTTCAGCTGTTTTTTGGACATGTCATTTTTTGACATTTTCGCCTTACTATAGCCTTGCTTTTTGGTCATTTTTTCAACATGTTTTTTTTATGGTTTTTGGCTTTTTTTGCAACATTCTTTGCTATGGCATGTCTACTAGCACGCTCTTTTATGTGCTTTATGCAGTTTTTCAGCTGTTTTTGAGTTGTTTTTGGGACATGTCAAATTTTTGACATTTTCGCCTTACTATAGCCTTGCTTTTTTGGTCATTTTTTCAACATGTTTTTTGGTGTGTTTTTGGCCATTTTTTTGCAACATTTTTTGCTAACACTGTGTCTATAACGCTATTTTATGCAGTTTTCAGCTGTTTTTCAGCTGTTTTTTGGACATGTCATTTTTTGACATTTTCGCCTTACTATAGCCTTGCTTTTTGGGGTCATTTTTTCAACATGTTTTTTTTTTGGTTTTTTGGCTTTTTTTGCAACATTTTTTGCTATGGCGTAACTTAGCACGCTATTTATGCAGTTTATACAAGTGTTTTTTCAGCTGTTTTTGGGACATGTCATTTTTTGACATTTTTGCCTTACTATAGCCTTGCTTTTTGGGTCATTTTTTCAACATGTTTTTTTTATGGTTTTTGGCTTTTTTTTTTTTTCTTTGCTATGGCATGTCTTCTAGCACGCTATTTTATGCAGTTTTACAGTGTTTTTCAGCTGTTTTTTTGGACATGTCATTTTTTGACATTTTTGCCTTACTATAGCCTTGCTTTTTTGGGTCATTTTTTCAATGCATGTTTTTTTTTGGGTGTTTTTGGCTTTTTTTGCAACATTTTTTGCTATGGCATGTCTTAGCACGCTATTTTATGCAGTTTTCAGTGTTTTCAGCTGTTTTTTTTGGGACATGTCATTTTTTGACATTTTCGCCTTACTATAGCCTTGCTTTTTTGGGTCATTTTTTCAACATGTTTTTTTATGGTGTTTTTGGCCATTTTTTTGCAACATTTTTGCTATGGCATGTCTTAGCACGCTATTTTATGCAGTTTTTCAGCTGTTTTCAGCTGTTTTTTGGACATGTCATTTTTTGACATTTTCGCCTTACTATAGCCTTGCTTTTTTGGGTCATTTTTTTTCAACATGTTTTTGATGGTTTTTTGGCCATTTTTGCAACATTTTGCTATGGCGTGTCTAGCACGCTATTTTATGCAGTTTTTAGCTGTTTTCAGCTGTTTTTTGGACATGTCATTTTTGACATTTTCGCCTTACTATAGCCTTGCTTTTTGGGTCATTTTTTTTTTCAACGATGTTTTTTGGTGTTTTTTAGGCCATTTTTTGCAACATTCTTTGCTATGGCATGTATCAGCACGCTATTTTATGCAGTTTTCAGTGTTTTTCAGCTGTTTTTGGGACATGTCATTTTTTGACATTTTTGCCTTACTATAGCCTTGCTTTTTTGGTCATTTTTTCAACATGTTTTTTATGGTGTTTTTTGGCTTTTTTTGCAACATTCTTTGCTATGGCATGTCTCACTACGCTATTTTATGCAGTTTTGAGCAGTTTTCAGCTGTTTTTGGGACATGTCATTTTTTGACATTTTTGCCTTACTATAGCCTTGCTTTTTTGGTCATTTTTTCAACATGTTTTTTTGGTGGTTTTTTTGGGCTTTTTTTGCAACATTTTTGCTATGGCGTAACTCAGCACGCTATTTTATGCAGTTTTCAGTGTTTTTTCAGCTGTTTTTTGGACATGTCATTTTTGACATTTTCCCTTACTATAGCCTTGCTTTTTTGGGTCATTTTTTCCACATGTTTTTTTGAATGTTTTTTTGGCTTTTTTTGCAACATTTTTTGCTATGGCATGTCTTAGCACGCTATTTTTGCAGTTTTTGAGCAAGTGGTTTTCAGCTGTTTTTTTTGGGACATGTCATTTTTTGACATTTTTGCCTTACTATAGCCTTGCTTTTTGGTCATTTTTTCAACATGTTTTTTTTATGGTTTTTTGGCTTTTTTTTGCAACATTTTTTGCTATGGCATGTCTTATAACACGCTATTTTATGCAGTTTTGAGCTGTTTTTCAGCTGTTTTTGGGACATGTCATTTTTGACATTTTTGCCTTACTATAGCCTTGCTTTTTGGGTCATTTTTTCAACATGTTTTTTGATGTTTTTTTGCTTTTTTTGCAACATTTTTGCTATGGCGTCTTGCACGCTATTTTATGCAGTTTTCAGCTGTTTTCAGCTGTTTTTTGGGACATGTCATTTTTTGACATTTTCGCCTTACTATAGCCTTGCTTTTTTGGTCATTTTTTCAACATGTTTTTTTGGTGTTTTTTTGGCTTTTTTTGCAACATTTTTTGCTATGGCATGTCTCAGCACGCTATTTTATGCAGTTTTAGCTAAGTTTTTCAGCTGTTTTTTGGGACATGTCATTTTTTGACATTTTTGCCTTACTATAGCCTTGCTTTTTGGTCATTTTTTCAACATGTTTTTTGTGAATGTTTTTGGCTTTTTTTTGCAACATTTTTTTCTATGGCGTAACTATAACATGCTATTTTATGCAGTTTTTTACAGCTGTTTTCAGCTGTTTTTGGGACATGTCATTTTTTGACATTTTCGCCTTACTATAGCCTTGCTTTTTTGGTCATTTTTTCAACATGTTTTTTGGTGGTTTTTTGGCCATTTTTTGCAACATTTTTGCTATGGCGTAACTACTAGCACGCTATTTTATGCAGTTTTTCGAGCTGTTTTCAGCTGTTTTTTGGGACATGTCATTTTTTGACATTTTCGCCTTACTATAGCCTTGCTTTTTTGGTCATTTTTTCAACATGTTTTTTTGTGGTTGTTTTTAGGCTGGCTTTTTTTTTGCAACATTCTTATGCTATGGCTATGTGTCTCAGCACGCTATTTTATGCAGTTTTTGAGTTTTTTCAGCTGTTTTTTGGACATGTCATTTTTTGACATTTTCGCCTTACTATAGCCTTGCTTTTTTGGTCATTTTTTCAACATGTTTTTTGTGGTGTTTTTGGCCATTTTTGCAACATTCTTTGCTATGGCATGCGTAACTCATAACACGCTATGCTATTTTATGCAGTTTTCAGCTGTTTTCAGCTGTTTTTTGGACATGTCATTTTTTGACATTTTCGCCTTACTATAGCCTTGCTTTTTGGTCATTTTTTTCATGTTTTTTTTGGTGTTTTTTTGGCCTTTTTTGCAACATTCTTTGCTATGGCATGTCTCAGCACGCTATTTTATTTTATGCAGTTTTGAGCAGTTTTCAGCTGTTTTTTGGGACATGTCATATTTTGACATTTTTTTTCCTTACTATAGCCTTGCTTTTTTTTTGGTCATTTTTTCAAAACATGTTTTTTGTGGTTTTTTGGCCATTTTTTGCAACACATTTTTTGCTATGGCATGTAACTCAGCACGCTATTTTTATGCAGTTTTCAGCTGTTTTCAGCTGTTTTTGGACATGTCATTTTTTGACATTTTTGCCTTACTATAGCCTTGCTTTTTTGGTCATTTTTTCAACATGTTTTTTTTATGGTGTTTTTGGCCATTTTTTGCAACATTTTTTTTTGCTATGGCATGTCTCTAGCACGCTATTTTATGCAGTTTTTTGAGCAGTTTTTCAGCTGTTTTTGGACATGTCATTTTTTGACATTTTCGCCTTACTATAGCCTTGCTTTTTTGGTCATTTTTTCAACATGTTTTTTTGGGTTTTTTGGCTTTTTTTTGCAACATTCTTTGCTATGGCGTAACTCAGCACGCTATTTTATGCAGTTTTCAGCTGTTTTCAGCTGTTTTTTGGGACATGGCATCATTTTTGACATTTTTGCCTTACTATAGCCTTGCTTTTTTGGGTCATTTTTTCAACATGTTTTTTATGGTGTTTTTTGGCTTTTTTTGCAACATTCTTTGCTATGGCATGTCTCAGCACACTATTTTATGCAGTTTTTGAGCTGTTTTCAGCTGTTTTTTGGACATGTCATTTTTTTTGACATTTTCGCCTTACTATAGCCTTGCTTTTTGGGTCATTTTTTCAACATCTTTTTTAATGGTGTTTTTGGCCTTTTTTGCAACATTTTTTGCTATGGCATGTGTCTATGCACGCTATTTTATGCAGTTTTTGAGCTTTTTCAGCTGTTTTTGGGACATGTCATTTTTTGACATTTTCGCCTTACTATAGCCTTGCTTTTTGGGTCATTTTTTCAACAAACCATTTTTTATGATGTTTTTGGCTTTTTTTGCAAACATTCTTTGCTATGGCATGTAACATGCTTCTACGCTATTTAAGCAGTTTTTCAGCTGTTTTTTTTTGGGACATGTCATTTTTTGACATTTTCGCCTTACTATAGCCTTGCTTTTTGGTCATTTTTTCAACATGTTTTTTTATGGTTTTTTTTTTGGCTTTTTTTTTTTTCAACATTCTTTGCTATGGCATGTCTCAGCACGCTATTTTATGCAGTTTTGAGCAGTTTTTCAGCTGTTTTTGGGACATGTCATTTTTTGACACATTTTCGCCTTACTATAGCCTTGCTTTTTGGGTCATTTTTTCAACATGTTTTTTGGTGGTTTTTTTTTGGCTTTTTTTTTTTCAACACATTCTTTGCTATGGCGTGTCTTGGCACGCTATTTTATGCAGTTTTTCAGCTGTGTTTTCAGCTGTTTTTGGGACATGTCATTTTTTTGACATTTTCGCCTTACTATATATATGCCTTGCTTTTTGGGTCATTTTTTCAACATGTTTTTTGGTGGTTTTTTGGCCATTTTTTGCAACATTTTTGCTATGGCATGTCTTAGCACGCTATTTTATGCAGTTTTTTAGCTGTTTTCAGCTGTTTTTGGGACATGTCATTTTTTGACATTTTGCCTTACTATAGCCTTGCTTTTTGGGTCATTTTTTCAACATCTTTTTTTTGATGGTGTTTTTGGCTTTTTTTGCAACATTTTTTGCTATGGCGTGTCTATGCACGCTATTTTATGCAGTTTTGAGCAGTTTTTCAGCTGTTTTTGGGACATGTCATTTTTTGACATTTTCGCCTTACTATAGCCTTGCTTTTTGGGTCATTTTTTCAACATGTTTTTTGGTGTTTTTGGCCATTTTTGCAACATTCTTTGCTATGGCGTAACTCAGCACGCTATTTTATGCAGTTTTCAGCTGTTTTTCAGCTGTTTTTGGGACATGTCATTTTTTGACATTTTCGCCTTACTATAGCCTTGCTTTTTGGGTCATTTTTTCAACATGTTTTTTTATGGTGTTTTTTGCTTTTTTTTTTTTCAACATTCTTTGCTATGGCATGTGCTCTAGCACGCTATTTTATGCAGTTTTGAGCAGTTTTTTTTAGCTGTTTTTGGGACATGTCATTTTTTGACATTTTCGCCTTACTATAGCCTTGCTTTTTTGGTCATTTTTTCAACATGTTCTTTTGTGGTGTTTTTGGCTTTTTTTGCAACATTCTTTGCTATGGCATGTAACTTAGCACGCTATTTTATGCAGTTTTTAGTGTTTTCAGCTGTTTTTGGGACATGTCATTTTTTGACATTTTTGCCTTACTATAGCCTTGCTTTTTGGGTCATTTTTTCAAATGATCTTTTTATGGTGTTTTTTGGCTTTTTTTGCAACATTTTTGCTATGGCATGTCTAGCACGCTATTTTATGCAGTTTTCAGTGTTTTCAGCTTTTTTGGGACATGTCATTTTTTGACATTTTCGCCTTACTATAGCCTTGCTTTTTTGGTCATTTTTTCAACATGTTTTTTATGGTGTTTTTGGCCATTTTTTGCAACATTCTTTGCTATGGCATGTCTCAGCACGCTATTTTATGCAGTTTTTGAGCAGTTTTCAGCTGTTTTTGGGACATGGCATTTTTGACATTTTTGCCTTACTATAGCCTTGCTTTTTTGGTCATTTTTTCAACATGTTTTTTTATGGTTTTTGGCTTTTTTTTTTTTCAACATTCTTTGCTATGGCATGTCTCAGCATGCTATTTTATTTTAGTTTTTCAGCTGTTTTTGGGACATGTCATTTTTTGACATTTTGCCCTTACTATAGCCTTGCTTTTTGGTCATTTTTTCAACATGTTTTTTTGATGTTTTTGGCTTTTTTTGGCAACATTTTTGCTATGGCGTGTCTATGCACGCTATTTATGCAGTTTTCAGCTGTTTTCAGCTGTTTTTGGGACATGTCATTTTTTGACATTTTCGCCTTACTATAGCCTTGCTTTTTTTGGTCATTTTTTCCAAACGATCTTTTGTGGTGTTTTTTTGGCTTTTTTGCAACATTCTTTGCTATGGCATGTAACTCAGCACGCTATTTTATGCAGTTTTCAGCAGTTTTGAGCTGTTTTTGGGACATGTCATTTTTTGACATTTTCGCCTTACTATAGCCTTGCTTTTTGGGTCATTTTTTCCAAACGATCTTTTTGGTTGGTGTTTTTGGCTTTTTTTGCAACATTCTTTGCTATGGCGTAACTCAGCACGCTATTTTATGCAGTTTTCAGCTGTTTTGAGCTGTTTTTGGGACATGTCATTTTTTGACATTTTCGCCTTACTATAGCCTTGCTTTTTGGGTCATTTTTTTGCAAACGATCTTTTGTGGTGTTTTTGGCTTTTTTTGGCAACATTTTTGCTATGGCGTGTCTATATGCACGCATATTTTATGCAGTTTTCAGCTGTTTTCAGCTGTTTTTGGGACATGGCATTTTTTGACATTTTCGCCTTACTATAGCCTTGCTTTTTGGGTCATTTTTCCACATGTTGTTTTATGGTGTTTTTGGCTTTTTTTTGCAACATTCTTTGCTATGGCATGTCTCAGCACGCTATTTTATGCAGTTTTGAGCAGTTTTGAGCTGTTGTTTTTGGGACATGGCATTATTTGACATTTTGCCTTACTATAGCCTTGCTTTTTTGGGTCATTTTTTCAGAGCCATCTTTTGTGATGTTTTTTTGGCTTTTTTTGGCAACATTTATGCTATGGCGTGTCTATGCACGCTATTTTATGCAGTTTTCAGCTGTTTTCAGCTGTTTTTGGGACATGTCATTTTTTGACATTTTCGCCTTACTATAGCCTTGCTTTTTGGGTCATTTTTTCCAAACGATCTTTTGTGGATTTTTGGCCATTTTTGCAACATTTTTTGCTATGGCGTAACTTAGCACACTATTTTATGCAGTTTTTCAGCTGTTTTCAGCTGTTTTTTTTGGGACATGGCATTTTTGACATTTTTGCCTTACTATAGCCTTGCTTTTTTTGGGTCATTTTTTCAACATGATCCATCTTTTTGGTGTTTTTGGCTTTTTTTGCAACATTCTTTGCTATGGCGTAACTCAGCACGCTATTTTATGCAGTTTTCAGCTGTTTTCAGCTGTTTTTGGGACATGGCATTATTTGACAATTTTGCCTTACTATAGCCTTGCTTTTTAGGTCATTTTTTCAGAGCCATCTTTTGTGATGTTTTTGGCTTTTTTTTGGCAACATTTTATGCTATGGTGTGTCTATGCACGCTATTTTATGCAGTTTTCAGCTGTTTTCAGCTGTTTTTGAGACATGTCATTTTTTGACATTTTCGCCTTACTATAGCCTTGCTTTTTGGGTCATTTTTTCCAAACGATCTTTTGTGGTGTTTTGGGATTTTTTTGCAACATTCTTTGCTATGGTGTGTCTCAGCATGCTGTTTCATGCAGTTTTCAGTTGTTTTAAGCTGTTTTTGGGACATGTCATTTTTTGACATTTTCGCCTTACTATAGCCTTGCTTTTTGGGTCATTTTTTCCAAACGATCTTTTGTGGTGTTTTGGGATTTTTTTGCAACATTCTTTGCTATGGCGTGTCCCAGCACACTATTTAATGCAGTTTTCAGATGTTATAAGCTGTTTTTGGGACATGGCATTTTTTGACATTTTCGCCTTACTATAGCCTTGCTTTTTAGGTAATTTTTTCAGATCGATCTTTTATGGTGTTTTTGGCCATTTTTGCAATATTCTTTGCTATGGCGTGTCTCAACACGCTATTTTATGCAGTTTTGAGCAGTTTTGAGCTGTTTTTGGGACATGGCATGATTTGACAATTTTGCCTTACTATAGCCTTGCTTTTTGGGTCATTTTTTCAGAGCCATCTTTTGTGATGTTTTCGGCTTTTTTTGCAACATTCTTTGCTATGGCGTAACTTAGCACGCTATTTTATGCAGTTTTCAGCTGTTTTCAGCTGTTTTTGGGACATGTCATTTTTTGACATTTTCACCTTACTATAGCCTTGCTTTTTGGGTCATTTTTTCCAAACGATCTTTTGTGGTGTTTTTGGCTTTTTTTGCAACATTCTTCGCTATGGTGTGTCTCAGCAAGCTAATTCATGATCTTTTGTGGTGTTTTTGGCTTTTTTTGCAACATTCTTCGCTATGACGTGTCTCAGCAAGCTAATTCATGCAGTTCTCACCTGTTTTAAGCTGTTTTTGGGACGTCATTTTTTGATATTTTCGCCTTACTATAGCCTTGCTTTTTGGGTCATTTTTTCCAAACGATCTTTTGTAGTGTTTTCGGCTGTTTTTGCAACATTTTTTGCTATGGCGTGTCTCAGCATGCTATGTTATGCAGTTTTCAGCTTTTTAAAGCTGTTTTTGGACATGTCATTTCTTGACATTTTCGCCTTACTATAGCCTTGCTTTTTGGGTCATTTTTACCATGTGCGGTTTTATGGTGTTTTTGGCAGTTTTTGCAACATTCTTCGCTATGGTGTGTCTCAGCAAGCTAATTCTTATGCAGTTTTCAGCTTTTTAAAGCTGTTTTTGGACATGTCATTTCTTGACATTTTCGCCTTACTATAGCCTTGCTTTTTGGGTCATTTTTACCATGTGCGGTTTTATGGTGTTTTTGGCTTTTTTTGCAACATTCTTTGCTATGGCGTGTCTCAGCACGCTATTTTATGCAGTTTTGAGCTGTTTTTGGGACATGGCAATTTTTGACATTTTCGCCTTACTATAGCCTTGCTTTTTTGGTCATTTTTACCACATGTTGTTTTATGTTGTTTTTGGCTTTATTTGCAACATTCTATGCTATGGCGTGTCCCAGCACGCTATTTAATGCAGTTTTCAGTTGTTATAAGCTGTTCTTGGGACATGGCATTTTTTGACATTTTCGCCTTACTATAGCCTTGCTTTTTAGGTAATTTTTTCAGATCGATCTTTTATGGTGTTTTTGGCCATTTTTGATACATTCTATGCTATGGCCTGTCTCAGCACGCTATTTTATGCAGTTTTCAGCTGTTTTCAGCTGTTTCTGGGACAAGTCATATTTTGACATTTTTACCATACTATACTATAGCCTTGCTTTTTTGGTCATTTTTTAAAAATGCCAAATTTTAATGTTTCTGGACGTTTTTGCAACTTTCTTTGGTATGGCGTGTTTCGGAAGGCTATATTACGTGCCTTTGAGTAATTTTCAGCTGTTTTTTGGACACGCCATATTTTGACATTTTGGCCATACTATAGCCTTACATATTTTGTCAAAAATAAAAATATTCAAAATGCAGAATTATAGTCTTTTTTGCCTCTTCTGCAACTTTCCACGCTATGTCATGTTTCGAAAGGTGATTTAATGTGGTTTTCAGCTGTTTTGGGACAGGTCATATTTTGACCTTTTTGCCATACTATAGCCTTGCAGTTCTTGTCAATTTTCCAAAAAGCAAAATTATGGACTTTTGTGCCCCTGTTTTACAACTTCCTATGTTATGGCATGTTTCAGATCGCAATTTTTTTTGGTTTAATGTGGTTTTCAGCTGTTTTTGGGATAGGTCATATTTTGATCTTTTTGCCATATTATAGCCTTGCATTTTTGGTCAATTTTCCGAAATGCCAAATTATGGTGTTTTTGGCCGTTTTTGCAACATTTTATGCTATGGTGTGTCTTGGCAGGCTATTTTATTTGGTTTTATGTGGTTTTCAGCTGTTTATGGGACAGGTCATATTTTGACATTTTAGCCATACTGTAGCCTTGCAGTTTTGGTCAATTTCTCAAAATGTAGAACTATGGTCTTTTGTGCCCTTTTTGCAACTTTCTACGCTATGGCATGTTTGGGAAGTCTATTTTATTTGGTTTAATGTGGTTTTCAGCTGTTTTTGGGACAAGTCATATTTTGACATTTTTGCCATACTATAGCCTTGCAGTTTTGGTTAATTTTTCGAAATGCAGAAGTATGGTCTTTTTTGCCTTTTTTTTGCAACTTTCTTTGCTCTGGCATGTTTTGGAAGGCTATTTTATTTGGTTTATTGTGGTTTTCAGCTGTTGTTTGGATAGGTCATATTTTGACATTTTTGCCATACTATAGCCTTGCAATTTTGGTCAATTTTTCAAAATGTAGAATTATGGTCTTTTGTGCCCTTTTTTGCAACTTTCCATGCAATGGCATGTTTCGAAAGGCTATTTTATTTGGTTTAATGTGGTTTCAGCTGTTTTTGGGATCGGTCATATTTTGACAGTTTTGCCATACTATAGCCTTGCAGTTTTGGTTAATTTTTCGAAATGCAGAAGTATGGTCATTTTTGCCTTTTTTGCAACTTTCTTTGCTTTATTGTGTCTCAGAACGCTGTTTTATGTTGTTTAATGTGGTTTTAAGCTCTCTTTTGTACAGGTCATATTTTGACATTTTTTGCCATACTATAGCCTTGCATTTTTTGTCAATTTTTCGACATGCCAAATTATAGTGTTTTGGGCCTTTTTTGCAACTTTCTATGCTATGCTGTGTCTCGGAAGGCTATTTTATGTCATTTAATGTGGTTTTCAGCTGCTTTTGTGTCATGTCATATTTTGACATTTTAGCCATACTATAGCCTTGCAATTTTGGTCAATTTTTCGAAATGTAGAATTATAGTCTTTTGTGGCCTTTTTTGCAACTTTATATGCTATGGCATGTTTCGGAACGCCATTTTATTTAGTTTATGTGGTTTCAGCTGTTTTTGGGAAAGGTCATATTTTGACATTTTTGCCATACTATAGCCTTGCAGTTTTGGTCAATTTTTTGAAATGCAATATTATGGTCATTCATATGGCCCTTTTGGCAACTTTCTACGCTGGGGTATGTTACCAAAGGCTATTTTATTTGGGTTATTGAGGTTTTCAGCTTTTTTTGGGACATGTCGTATTTTGTCATTTTTGCCTTTGATATTCGGTCATTTTTCCACATGCCATATTATGGTGTTTTTGGCCCTTCTTGCAACTTTTTTTTACTATGTCGTATCTCGGAAGGCTATTTTATGTGGTTCAATGTGGTTTTAAGCTGTTTTTGCAAAAGGTCATATTTTGACTTTTTTGCTGTAGTATAGAATGTACGTGTAGAATATAGAATGTTGAAAAAATGTCCAAAAATATCATAATATAGCATGTTGAAACAAATGACCAACATTGTCACAGTTTAGTATGTCATAAATATAAAAGTATGACATGTCCAAAAAACAGCTTATAACCCTTAAAATCACATGTTGAGACATTTCATAGTATAGAATTTTGGAAAAAAATTTCCCAAAACATCATAATATAGCATGGCAAAAATGTTTCCTTTCCTGCACAGACATTTCTCTGCTGCTCATTTGCTGAAAACTCAGCTGTATGCGTTTTCTCTATGTCTGCATCACAACAATCTGTGATTGACATTTGTGTTCTACTCAGGACAGGACCGTGAACATGCATTTATCCAGAATAATTACACCTGGCTTGACATAGTCACACCTTCTCATGCTGTTTTAGCAAAAGTGCAATGGATTAGGCCAGTATGTGTTTGAGAAGAAACTTCCTCCTGCTGCTTGGGGTGTCATGTTTGGGTAGACGCTTCCTCTGGCTGCTGGGGAGTTTCCACCCATCCACATGTGTTTTTTTGTCAATGATTGCTCAGGTGGCTGCTGCTGATTTATGAGTTTCCATTCTTGGCTGGTCTCCAAAAACAGCTGAAAACCACATAAAAACACTTGATTACTGGATGGCCCCTTGAGATGAATCATATTGTTTAAATGGAATCCAACATAAAACACACAACTCAATAAAATACAACAATCACACATTCATACAGTTAAGGCTCTTACTCACCCACCTAAACACATATCATTCCTATTAGTCCATTACACCCACATAGAATGAGGAAAAGTAGGTAACACAGGGGATTGTAATAATAATAGTTACAGTAATAATAAAAGTATCTATAATGTCCTGATTGTACTATACACACACATATGTAGACAGTAATGATAACAATAATATCGACAATGTACAAATCTTGCTATGTGTACTTGTATATATGCATCCATGCACCCCCAAACACATAAACTGTACATATGAGTATACTTAAATACATACATACATATTTACATACCTTGATGTCTACACATTAATATCAGCAATAACAGAAATAGTTAGAATAACATAACATAAGTAATATAATATTAAAGGGTTAAGAAAGCATTTCCATTAGAGGCAGTGGAAAGGCATTTTGAGGAGTGAGAATAATGAGTTCTTAAAGGGCCGTAATTAATTAGCTGTTCTTATGTTAATAGGTAGATTGTTCCGGTCAGAGGGAACTTTGAATTCAAACGCATGTCTACCAATTCCTTTGCTGGTAAAAGAAACAAAAAAGAAAGGTTGCTGAATTTGTCTGAGAGGATATGAAGATGTGAAGGATAACAGATTGTTTTAGGTATGTGGGACTCTTAAAAAGGATGCATTTGAAGATGGACTGGAGCCAATGGAAATGTCTTCATGCATTGAGGGGTAACCAGTTCAAAGTGTCATACATGATGCAATGATGAGTTTGATAAGAGTATTTTAAGTGAAAGTTAAAGCTATAGAGACTATGTTAAATTACATTAAGTTGTTGAAACAAACATCATGCTCCAAGAATTACTTTTGTTCAGCAACAGTTTATTAGTTGATATCCGTTTCTGAATTGAGGCAAACTCAGATTGCAGCGATCTTTCAGTTTCTCTTCTATTAACGTTGGATGTATAAATTACAGTGTCCTCAGCATATAAATGTACCTGACAGTCTGAGCAAACTTAGGGAGGTCATTAATGAATGTAGAGGTAGTGGTAGTAGTTTGTTGTCCAAAAATCATCAAAAATGTCATAGCATAGTATGTGGTCCAAAAATCATCAAAAAATGTTGTATGCCATGAAAAAAAATCATCAAAAACGTTAAAGTATAATTTATCATAGAAAAATCATCACAAACATCATTAAAAATGTCATAGTGTAGTATGTTATTCAATAATTATCAAAAATGTCACAGTATAGTATGCTGTCACACTATACACTGACATTTTGATGACTTTTGAAGGAGGCATCATACTGTGACTTTTTTTAGTGACTTGAACAACATACTATGTAATGACATTTTTATGGTTTTTGAACATGCTACACACCGTTTAAAGTGGTGTTTTATTGATATTTTGAATGATGTACTACACTAAGACATGTTAACGGTTTTGGGAATAATATACTATACTATAAGGTTTTTATGTTGGTTGTTTTTTTGAGTGTGAAAAACTGCTATGACATTTTTTGATTTCTTGGAAAACCCACTGTACAATGACATTATGCTTGGGAACAACATACTATACTGACACTTTCTTTTTCTGACCATATATTAAACAAATATTGATTTGTTATATATTTGACTGAGGCCCCAGTGTGCAGGAGAAGAGAACAGAGCCTGTTTTAGGAGTTTCCTTTTGAAAGGGATTTCAAATACATTGAAAATAAACAAATAAATAAAATTAAAGCTGCAAGCAGCAATTAAAGGGCCCTTGCACCTACACTTAGGGCGGGGTAGTGGTGAACTCCAGCTAAAGTGGTCAATCATTTCTGTGAAAGATGGATAATGTACACAGAGAGTTTGGAGCCTGGAGATATTTCACATGATGTAGTACTTCCAGCGCACACTAGATGGCACTGGAGGTCACACAAATTCCATGTCATTTCGGTGTACATCAAAACACAATTGAAATGTCTAAAGGTTTGGGTCAGTTAGTTAGAGAGCTTACCTGCAGACTATGAGATCATTGGTTTGAACCTCATCAAGGACAGGTGACTTCAGTTGTCCAAAGCAAAGAGCTATATTCAAGGTAAAACACAGGTAAAGTGTCAGATGCATGGGTTCAGTCTGTTAAACACTTACTCATAAACCATAAGATTACGAGTTTAAGTTCAATGGAACATCAAATAAATGTTCATATACTCAAAACTGAGTTTTTCCTGCCAAGAAGAATCAACTGATTATCGACCTGACTCATATATCAGTTGAGTTTTTGACACAGGTCACTGCCAATACTGAGCTAAAGGGAATGTCAAAAACATGCAAAGTATCAGGAGGTTTGGCTAAGTGGGTAACTCAGGTGGTTAGAGTACCAGAGGTTGCTTGTTCAAGTCTTATCTGGAACTGGTGACATTTGACTTTTGTGGCAAAAATAAAATAAAATATCAGCTAATATATCTGTCTGCTCGTGTAATATAAGGCATGGATGAAGTACCTTGCAACAAACACTTAAAATAGTTAAAAAACACAAAACTGTCTCCTTGTCTCCTTGACTTTTCCCTGCCAAGAAGTTAGAGATTATCTGACTGACTCATATATCAGTCAAATTTTCCACGGATGTCACTGCCAATACTTAGTTAAAGGGAACATCGAAAACATGTGAAATATCTAGAAGCTTGGTTTAGTGGATAAATCAGATGATTAGAGTACTAGAGGTTGCTGGTTCAAGTCTTACCTGGCACAGGTGATATTTAACTTTTATGGCATAAGTAAAATTAAATATTGGCTAATATCTGTCTCTTCATGCGATATAAGTCATGGATGAAATACCTTGCAAGGAACACTTTAAACACTTATAAAACACATAATTGTCTCCTAAATATTCAAGTACTGAATACTGAATATTCCCTGCCAAGAAGTCAGATGATTATCTGCCTGACTCATACGTCAGTGAAACACAAAGTGTCTGGACATATGGCTAAGTGGGTAAACCAGGTGGTTAGAGTGCAAAAGGTTGGTGGTTCGAGTCTTTTTTGAAACAGGTGTCTTTTCAAGTTGGGTTGAGAGACAGGAAGGACATTTCAGAAACAGGAAGTTGGGTTGAGAGATAGGAAGGTTAGTCAAGTTACAACAAGTTAAGTTGAGAACAGGAAGTTGAGTAAGGTAGAAGACGGAGGGAGAGGATGAGAAGAGAAGAGGTGAAAATAGTAATAAGAAAGGACTGGAATAGGAAGGTCAGGAAAGTGGCAGAGTAGTAGGGTAGAAAAGTCAGAAACAAATATATGAGTCAGGCGGATATTCCTTGATTTCGACAGACACATCTGCCGATATTGGTTTTACCTGTTTTGGGACCACTTCACCTGATTTATCGTCCAAAACAATATATCACTCAACATTACGTGCTTTAATTTGTTCTGCAATATCACAATCAGTCTTTAAACGGTATAAATGTACAGCCAAATTATATTCTATAGCATAAATAAAATAAAATAACGACTGATATATCTCTCTGCTTTGCTGATATAAGGGTCATATGGTGTTGAAACGCAAAATTCAGTATTGGCAGTGACGTCTGTTAGTCAAGCCAATAATCAACTAACTTCTTGGCAGGGAAAATTCAGTATTCAGAACATGAAAATTCAGGAGACAAGGAGATAATTGTTTGTTCTTTAAATTTTTTAAGTGTCCGTCGCAAAGTACGTCATCGCCCACAAACAGAATTGATTAATTGTGTAGGCCAAGTGTGTAAAGGTACAAAAGAACATTATTCACACACACCACAAGGTGCTTGGGCCCTAATAAATATTTGTTTAATATGTTATCAGAAAAAAAGTTGATATGGTTAAAATAAATAAGTATGTTGTAAATATGTCAACAACAAAAAAAAAAATCACATTGAGCAGTAATGTGGCGTCATCATATATGGTACTGCTGTAAAATATATTACATATATATTGCCACAGCATAATGTTATACAATGGTGCTGGCATTATTGTAACTTTGCTGAAGTGAATCTCATCAGCAACAAACAAACAAAATGGCACCATAGATACTGCACCTTTCATCTGAGCTTGTGACAGGCCAAGTTGAATATTAGCTGAGCTTCCTGGCGGAGATGGTGAGGCCGTCTTTGTTTGTGTAAATATTGCACATCCTCTCCAGTCTGTCTCCTGCAGGTCCTTTCTGCTGTGAAAACACACTGAAAATGAAAGAAGTGATACAATTTATTTATACTTTTTCTCTCCTTTTCACTTTTGTGGAAATTGTGAGTATGAATGTTACGTCATGTATATTTATGTAATATTGTCAATGAAATACTGTAAATAGAAATATTGGAGACCCCAGGAAGCGTAGCTACCATTTAAAACAGAAGCTAATGGGGATGTTTTTAATTTACAGCATGTCTGTATTAACCACAAAGTTCTGATATGTTGGTCTCACTGAAAGTTCTCACTGATTTACTGAGCTTCTGTTAGATTTTCAGTGTGTGTACATCCACATTTAATACATCATTTGGGAACACACATTTCTATGTGTTGATGGTGCAGAAAAATCCAAGAAATACTTGATTTAATCATGTCTTAAGGACAAAAGAGCAGATTGTACAGTGGACGATTTATTGACTTGTGATGGGTTAGTGATTACATTTATTACATAAAGATCTGTGTTAAAGAACCAAAAAGATGGACAAGATTTCTGTTTAAAATTTGCTTTAGGAGATGTGTAGGATTAAACCCTTACTTGCAATGGATGGTCATTTATAAACAGCTGTCATACACACCTTGTTCAATTATTCTGCATATAGTGAGAACAAGAAACCAGAAAGGAAATAAAATACATTCAAAGACATCAACTTCAACATACTGTACATTGCATAGGGACAAATTCATTATCTGTTGCACAATGGCTCAAGGAGAGAAATGGAAAAAGTTAAGTGCAATGTTGCCACCTAGTGGCTGAATCTCCACATAACAGCATCCAAGCAGGACCTCTTCTTTTTCTTTTCCCTTGAATCCCTTTCAAAAGGAAAACTCCTAAAACAGGCTACATTCTCTCATTCGGCACACGAAGGCTTCTGTCAAATATATAACAAATGAATATTTGTTTATGTTTGTTGACCTGCAGGTGTAGTGCAATCAGGTTAGCAGATCAACAGATGGCTCTATTTAAATGGCAGTCTTTGCCATGGCTTTTAATAAAAACTCCACATTTTCTAAGGCACTTAACTGTAATTTACTGTAAAAGCACAGCATAAAAACATCCAATTTATATACCGGCAAGCTTCACAGTTTATTGCATTTTAACAGAATACTAAACCACAAAATGACCATGTGTGTATTAAATACTCACTGCATGTTGCCTTGATTTTTTCTCGCATACCTCCATGGAGAACGGAGAATCCAAAAAGGCAAAGATTCTTCATAAATTGATGTCATTGGAGAACCATGTTAAAAACAGCAAAACTATATAAAGACATCTGTCAAAAACTCTCACAAAACTTGTGCAGTATAATCCAGTTCTCATTTATGCTGTTATTTATTTAGCACGTCCCAAACACATGCGCACACGTTACCATATAAAACACTTCTGCCTATGAGCTCTGCTTGAGACTGTTTGTTCATGCTTTAAATCATAATTTTTTAGCAAACTTGCATGTGGTTTTGGAAGTACCGAGCATATGACTGGATAAATTAGGCTTTGATTATACTGCATGAGTTGCGTGAAAGATTGTAAATAGATGTTTTGATATAGTTTTGCTGTTGTTAAAAGCAGACCCCACTTAGTTTCTTTCCTCAGTTTTTGGTTTGGACATCGTTTTCTTTGTGGGATAAGTATACAAAGGTCAGATTGCAGGTAAATTATTCCTTCAAGTCCGTTTTCTCTTTTTGCATCAGATTTTTTTTTTGCTGCGGGAAAAAAAAACTGTTGGTTTTGCGATCTAAAGTGACAACTTTATCTTCCAATTACTCTAATGAATTGAATAGTTGAGATTTGTTTCATAATTTGCTTTCTAATGAAATGGTTTCCCTAAGTCATCTCACAACAAGCATCATGTCATTCCCACTTAATAATCTCTTTATCTCTCATTTTTTGGCTTTAATTGTTCAACTTAAACAGTAAAATGTGCAATAGTCAGGTGTCACACCTGTTACCCTGTTCTCATTTCAACATTAGTTTTCTTTTTGCAGTTTAGTTTAGGACAAAGTGACTCACAAACACTACCTGCTCACAGAGCTCACACATGTTAAGCTCATGTGGTCCACACACACGTCTCAGTGTCTCACTGAGTTCATCCTCTATAGTTATGTGTCAAGCTTCAATGCCGGAGTTTGCATATTCAGCCTGTGCTCACATTCTGATCACTCAGTAATAACACTCCTCCTTGTGTCTTCCTAAACTGATCTTTCTGTTCCTTCTGTTGGTTCTGAAGGTCCAGGGTCCCTCCTCTCCCCCTTGTCAGCTACTTTTGTGTGTCTATACAGCTAGGTCATCCTGGCGAGCCCGGCTGCTGCTCCCACTGGTCTTGCTAAGGCGGCGTTTATCCTTCATGTAGCCGGCATGCAGCAGAGGCGATGGGGCGCAGCTGTTAGGCAGCTCTGTGGGCACCTGGTCGTATCTCATCCTCAGGAAGTCTTCCTCCTCCTCCAGGTTGTCACAGCTGTGATGCCGCTCAGTGGCCAAGTTGACTGAGTTCTGCTGCAGCGCCATCCTGTTGTTGAAGGGATGAGAGGCCATAGAGGTCATGGCGTTCATGGAGCTTGGGGCTGCCAGGCACTGGCTGAAGTCAGGAGGCGGGGTGCAGGAGTCAGAGGGTCGAGGTGGGCTGTTGGGCTCCAGATCCGTGGACAAGGACACTGTCACAGCTTTGTGGTTGCTCTTCTGCATCATCTTGTGGCGATAACACTTTCTGGCGCTCTTCCAGCTAAGGTGGTAGAGCTCCAAAACCGAAAGGAGCAGAGACACACCGGCCACCACCAGCATGAAGATGATGAAGACGTTCTTCTCGGTGGGTCGGGACATGTAGCAGTTGACGGGGTTGGGGCAGGGCCAGGCCTTGCACAGGTACAATGCCCTGAGGAACACCCCATAGATCATGTACTGCACCACAATAAACGTCACCTCCATGACTGTGCGGATCATGATGCTCAGGATGTAAGTCTGCAGCAGTGCTCCTTTCAGGCGAACACGGCCAGTCCCATCAGACGCCGTCATTCTTCCACTCTCTTTCTGCTGGAGGTACTCTTTCTCCCCTTCCAGGTCTCCTCCACCTTCCCCTCTCTCCTCCCTCTCCTCCTGCTCCTTCTTCCGCAGCTTCTCCTCCCTTCGAACAATGTGCATGGCATGGCCCATGTAAATGAGGGACGGCGTGGAGACGAAAACAATCTGCAGCACCCAGTAGCGGATGTGGGCGATGGGGAAGGCGCTGTCATAACACACATTGGTGCAACCGGGCTGCTGAGTGTCGCACAGAAAATCGCTCTGCTCGTCACCCCAGGAGGACTCAGCTGCTGTGCCCAGCACCAGGATACGAAAGATGAAGAGGACGGTAAGCCAGACCTTCCCAACCGAGGTGGAGTGTTCCTGGACCTCTTCTAGGAAATTTCCCAGGAGACTCCAATCCCCCATCACTGCTCACAGGTTGAACACACACCTGAGACAAGAAGAGTGGAGAGGGAGTGGAGGAAGGACGACAGGAGGGTGTACTAGAGGTGAAAAGGTGAAGTCACTGAGGGGAAGAATGAACAGAGCAAAGGGGAGAGGAGAAAGGAGAAATACAGACAATCAGTCATAGATAGTTGCAATTCATTGGACCCAGAGGGGAAAAAGCTTTAATATATATTTACATTTTTTTTTACATAATTTAAGTATCTTTTAGGGATTGCATATATACTTCAAAAATCAAAAAAGTTAGATTTGGTTAGAGGTGTTCCCTATAAGAAGCGCCTAGAATATAAACCAAATTCTAGAAGGTCTTTTCTATCTGTACAGACATTTTTTTTGGTTTTTTATTTCTCACTTGTATCAGCCATTTAAACATCAGTTTTTCCACATGAATAAAACCCTAAGAAGTGAATTGGATTAAACTCACTTTAAAAAGGTAGTGTGCTTGCATACCACAAGACAGTGTTCAATGTACATCTGCTTTTGTTTAAATGAAGGTTTTGTAACATTTGTCGTGAGTGAAGGTTAGCCCTGGACTTAAATCTGCTGCATGTATGTTGTTTGAAATAAAGGCCTCAGTGTCAGTGTCACAGAGGACAAATATGAATTGCTCGGTCTCAGGAGGTTATCCCTGCAGATGAAATGACCTGGGCATGTGTGTGGCATCATGTGCATAAAAATAGCTTCTCCGCCTGTGAATTGCTTGAGGACTGGACACTGTGGCATGAGAACAACCACTTTCCCATGAGAGAGGGAGAGGAAGTTCGGGAGTCATATAAAAGTAAATAACGAGGTTGTTTTAAGAAAAATTATTCAATATTATGCTATGTGTGTTTACATTCCTCACATCACATACAGCTCCAAATTATGCATGACAGACAGCCAGAGTGGGTAACAGGCCACCACAGGGCAAGTCAAAGCTAGGAGACTTTGTCCTTTTAGTGCTGTGACCTGGCCTGAGCTGCACGGTCTCTGTGTTGCCTGTGGGCTGTGACCAGCAGACTTCACCCACGGCAACATAACAGCATGTCTACCATCCTCTCTGCAATAATGAAAACCTCCTACACATTGCTCCAACAATCTAGATCTATCTGAGAGCATCAGTCAGATCTCCCAAGCTATCCACTGTGTGTGCTTTCACCTGCAGCATTAGTGAGAGTTTGGGCAAGACCCAAACATGGCAGCGACAGGCTGGCGAGACTCAGCCGAGAATTACCCTATAAGGCAGCTCACCAGACAGCTTTATGGTTGCAATAACTGACCCCCATCATTGAGAGGTTAAGAAAACCCATCAAACTCCATCGAGGGGCGACCTTCGACATCTAAATGCACTATGTACCTTTGCCTGCTGGCAGCGTTTACTATGCAATTAGAGATCAGAGACAGATGAGCTATAACATACAGTAAGAAAGTAACAGTTTGACAGGTTTTTCCAACATGCCACACATGTAAAGTCACTGCCCTACTTGGCAAGCTCATAGAAAACACAGTATACCTTCCTCATAAAGCTGTGTAATAAGTCAAACTGTTATTTTAACAGTGAGCCAGGTAGGATTTAAAGTCTAATCACTACAATCACAGAGTGTGAAAAAAGCCAAACAGGGAAATAATATTCTCTTACCACCTCTCATCTCCCTCCAAGTGTAATCCATGAGCAGTTGCTTCCATAATAAGTTACTCCCAGTGTGTAGTGGAAGGCTTTGACTTGCCTGGCTGACACTGACACTAGTTATGTGTGAGAGAGAGATGGTCTAAGTGACCCTCAGCTTGTCTATCCCCCTCCCTCAGTGCCTCCATGAAGTATATATATGGCAATAAAATGGAAAATCAGAGCGTTGTGTTCCTCATCTGTGAAGCATGGAGAGGCGGGAAGCAACACACCCCAATGAGAACATGTGGGAGAGGAAATGTTTGACCTGTATCCACGCACAAGGATACGCCAATCCACTACACAGGAAAGTTTGGTGTGACACTTGCTTTCCAGCATGCACCTAATACCCACTAACGTCAGACCGGTCGCATTTGGAGACCAGTTGGATCATGACTTAGTGGGTCCTCATCCTACTCAGGGAACTGGCTCCAAGCCCTCCTCGGATGAAGCTGATGATCTTTACTGGAAGTAAATCACAAACAGGCAGAGCGCTGGAGGAGGAAGGGAGTGAGAGTCAAGCGAGCACAATAGCAGGAGGTACACGTTACTGAGCAGCCGTGTTCTTATCAGCCCACACTGACAACAGACTTTCCTCACCTGTGCGGACCCTGCCAACAATACATCTCCCCCCGGACTAATACACAGCAAACCTTTTGTGATAGTCTGTCATAATTTTAAATCATGACATGCTTCTAAATGATCTGAAATAAATACAGAATACGGCCATTGTTCACTGTTCACTGGTGTGGAACAATGATATTCAGATCCTTTAGGACTTTTACTTGTAGCAACATATTTTTACACTGTGTTGCTATATTCAAAAATGTCAAAAATTCAAGTTAAAGTATGACTGTATTCAGGCCGACCCATGTAAAGTCCAGTGCATTTTTTCTCGCTATGGTTTGTGTAGAAAAAAGAAAAAAAAAAAAAAGAAAAAAGTCACACCAGTTTCAGGAGAGGGTTTTTATCATGAAACAGGCTACATTTTAGTAAAGCAACAATAAATACAATTTTTTTCCTCTTGTTTTAATAAGTATAATTTTTTATGTTCTTATTATGGTACGGTGAATATTTTTGCTAAAAATAAAGTTAAGTGTGTGAGAATGCAGTGTTCACAAAAGTAGTCCAGATGAGGTTTATTGGAGTGAATTGGAATTGTTTTTGTAGGTATTTAGATAGATAGACATCCAGATAGATAGACTGATAGAAAGATTGATAGATTGATAGATAATAAATATATATATAATATATAAAATAATAACAATAATAAAATATTATCCCAAGCAGAACATGACTGCAAATTTGTATTTGTTATATTGGGCTTTTGACATATAATTGACTTGACTTCACTTGAATGTCTGCCCCAAATTTCATGGTCCATTCATCAAATTTAGAGGATTAAAAGTACAAAGTAAAACAAGATGTTTAAATACACTACTTAAGTTAATTTACTTACTTGCCACTGTATTTATGTGGTTTGTCAGTTTAGGTAGTTTAGAAAAATTATATGCACATCACATAGGTGCAATGCCATCAAAAAACAGCACACATGAGGAAAAAGGTAACACCTGCACACTGACTCCAAGCCAAGTTTAATGAGAGCAACGTTCTGATCCTACTTGGACCTTTCGTCAGGTCCAAAAAAATAAAAAAATTAAAAATTGACCCGACAAATACCTTAGAAGGATCAAAACGTTGTCTTCATAAAATTTGTTCCGAAGGAAGCCAGTGCGCAGCAGGCGATAACTTTTTCCTCGTGTGCAGCTGTCAATTTAGGAACATTTTTAACACAATGCATAAAATACATGCAAAAGTGTTCTTATGTACTTGTGGGAATGGCAGCTTTAGACAAAAGACAAAGTGGACTTTAGATCAGCTGGGGAAAGGCAGCAGTTTCAGTCTCTATCTCCTTCCCTTTACTGCCTCTTCCTGTTCTAAGAGGAAGCAATCTCAAACAATATGATTTCCGAAGGACAAAAGGAACAAGGTATTAAAGGGAGTGGGAGGCAGGGGTTACAGCTGAGCTATTCAAGCAAACGTCTCTGCTGTAAAAGCAGCTTCTGCTGTTGGCTGTCGATCATACCTGTGCTCCTGTTGGCCCTCTGGTAATAACCGTCTGGCATTTACTGGGACACATTGTGCCCTTTGCTGAGCGGTCTGGTTTGCCTGTAGACCATCATGGCTGTCATATTTGTTTATAATCTCTGTGGCAAAGTAATGGACAATCTGGTTATAAGGTGTTCCAAATGGTGGACTGCGCAAATGGGGTATTATGCACCTCTGAGTTATTTCTCTTTGACGTTATATCTGAGTCTCTCTGTTAGTGTGAGTGTGTGAGTGTGTGTGTGTGTGTGTGTGTGTGTGTGTGTGTGTGTGTGTGTGTGTGTGTGTGTGTGTGTGTGTGTGTGTGTGTGTGCGTGTCCTGCACAGAGGGAGGAGTGTTGGTGAGACTTCCATGGAAACAAAGTGTTAAGTGTTGAAGAGATATTATGATAAACTGAAAGGGAAAGTAGACTGTATGAACTGCAGCCAATAACCACAGTCATTTCAACACTACAAGGTCAACTTAAAGTTAAAGGAATACCTCTAACAAAATGTTTATTTGTATCATTTGTATCTGTGTTACCTTCACTTCAGGAAAAAATTTTTTTTTTTTCCTTTTTCTTCTTGCACGCCTCCACAGTGAACTAAAAATACAACACAGAAATTTTTTTTTGATGAATTGGAGTCGAAGGGGGCCGGGTTTAACAACAGCAAATCTAGGTTAAACAAATTCCGACTTACAAACTGTCACACAAGTCATGCATCATAATCAAGCCTCATTTATCTAGTTGGATGCTCAGTTCTTTGCAAACACATCTTTTCACTAAAACATTCAGCACAAATAGCCAGGCTAGTGTGTTTGAACTCTACTCATGCATCCCTGACACAAAGATCCAATTTGTCAAATACTGCTACTTTGTCAGTGGACTTTATGCCTAAATGTGACACACTAGGTACGCCTCTGCGTCTGTTGTTGACACTCAGAGACAGCATGTCCATTTATGCTTGTGATATACATTGTGTCTTTTCAAAATACACTTCTGTACTCGCAGGATGTGCATAGTTTCTACTTGATAGATGCATACAGTCTTTTTCAAACCACCGACCGAGTTAAAGCGCCTTGGATTACACTGCATGAGTTGTGTGAGAGTTCTAAACAGATGTTTTGATTTAGTGTTGCATGTTGTTAAACATGGACCCCAATGACTCCAGTTCATTAAGAATTTCCTCAGCTTTTTCGAGTTTTCATTCAGTGTGAAGGCATGAGAGAAAACCAAAAAGAAATTCATAAATCCAAGGTAACAGAGTGTAAGTAACCGGCATACAAATAATTACTCCTTTAAACTGGACTAACTGAATGTGGTTGTATTAAAATTTTCAGTGCATGCACTGACACTGAGTCGGTCTGGACAGCAGCCAGGCAGCTCAGAGGTAAAGAGAGAAATAAACAGCTACTAAACTGCATCACTGTGAAGTGACAGCTGCTGCTGTGACTCGCTGCAGAGCAACAGGAATAAACACTGTGTTTTCTCTTCCCTGCAACTCAACAATAAATCCTCTGGTGTGTTGGACCAGCCTCAGCGTCGGCTTAGAAGGCAGTGACTCGAAGTCGGGACTGCGGTAATGCCTCGAGTTTCAGAAACCCAACGATGGAGTTTAATAAGATCATTAAATTCTATTTTTATTGTTGACACGTGGAGTAATGCTGTCAGATTTATGTCTCTCACAGAATCATTGAGCATAATTATCAATTCAATCACAAGGATGCAGAGATAGACTTTTGGTCCTTAGTTTTAAACTCGCAGAATAGAAAAACTGATTTTCAGACCAAATAAAAAGCTGATGATGATTAAATTTCTTTTTTCTAGTTGAGTTGTTGAGTTTAAACACTAGCTGGTTCCCCTCAGCCCGCACTGTATCCACCAGATGGGAACAACAGGGGGCAGGGTTGATTTAAACATTCCTTCAGTGATCTGCACCTTTCAGCACTAAGCCCTGTTTGACAGGCTGAATCCTCATCGAGGACAGGGATACACCGCCTGCTCTGCGCTGTCCCCATAAACACAAAGATAATTAGATGGTGGGCTATACATTTATACATTTTCTTGTCCTGTTTTCCTTTAATGGGTCATGTTTAGACTAATGGAGGAAAAATCATCTGAGTACAATAATGTTATTATGTGTGTCCCAGACAATTTACTGGAGACAGAGTAAATGTTTTCAGCAATCTCACAAATGATCTCAACACACTGGCTTAAAACCACATCGCTTGACAAACTAATTCATTATTTTCATAAGAAAGTTAAACATAGTAAGTAAAGTCCTTTATTTCCAAGAAAACATATTTGACATATTCTAGAGGGACACACTGGTCATGCAGGCTCACACTGGAGGGGCCAGAAGTTAGACTCTAATAAAACTTGTGGAGAGCCAAATTTGCTCAGCTGGCCTCGGGAGATTCTGCTGTAGGATATCTTTGTAACTGCATGGTCTACCATTTGTTCCGGACCAGAAAAAAAATGTCATAAATTTGGACTTAATGGCTGCATTATCTCTGCTGTGATTGCAACAATAAATGCATAGTCTTGAGAACTGTATGAAATGCTGTCTATTTTAGACCAACTTTTTATAAACTTCTTTTTTATATACAGTATATATATATATATATATATATATATATATAACCGTACCTCTCTAAATATATAAATAGATTTTCATCATATACTGTAAACTTGTACATTAGATTATTTTATAATGTGCCTTTAAGCCACTGTAATGTGCATTTTTGTATATGATATTTTCTCAGTATTTATATTGTTGACATAGGGTGCCAAACCCAATGAGTGACATAATTCTAATTTGTGGCCTACCACACAATATTGGTTTATCAAGCAAATTTATTTTACATATTTTCCATACACCTTATGATTGCATGACTATGATACAGTCATTCACCATGGAGAAACTGCCAAGGCTGAACTAATGTCTTTTCATAAACTGACAGTAAACAAGCAAACAAACGTATAGCTAGCAGCAGATATCTCCTGCTTGTCAGCATACATGGCCAAAGCAAAAAACATAAAGTCGACAAAGCTCAGTTTCAGTTGTTAAAAATAACCAATATGGTTATTAAAAATATGTTTTTCTTTGGGGGTTGGGAGTGGGGTTGAATTATCTAATCTGGCTCCCCATTTAAAAAAGTTTGGACATCCTTGCCTTAGGTATTCCATATATTCCATACTGAATGTATAATCTTGGAAGAAATAATTTTAGGTATTATGAACCCTTTAAATAAAATGAACTGCAAATTTCCCTAAAGCAAGAATCAGTCATTTCCCTTACTAAATAAAAAATATACTAAAATATAAAAAATATACTAATACTAAAAAAATATTGCTAGAAGTTTTGTATGACAATTATAGTTGGTTTTTTTTTGGTGCTCAATTTCTCATTTAATATCTGACTTGGTAATCTGAATATATATAAATGTTTTTGCTCTTAGTTTTCTCCTGTTAAAGAGACGCTCTGAGTCACAAAGGGAAGATGTACACAGCATCACAGCTCATATTAATTGACCCCAAACAAAAAGCCCCTGCCAGTAGCTCTGTAACTAAACTATCTTTGCTGGTAGCAGTTCACTTTGCAGTGTTGTGACAGCTCAGCAATGTTTCAGTGAAACAGCCACAGCGGAGCACGGGGAAAATGTCAGACCAACCACACAACTGCACTGTGCCAACACATTTATACACACAGGTTGCATCAGTCTCAGCTGACATCAACAGACCTGCACACAGGATGCCAAACATACCCAGGCTGCAGTTATTCAGCTCACTGATTGTTATTTTTACTCTCTGGGTGATTGAGGGTGTTTCATGAGGTTATTTAGGGTATAATGGAGTGAAAAATGGAAATGAAGTAGGCGTATTTATTTCCACTACTCGCACGTAGGTGTCAAAGCTTAAAAGGCAGGCATTATAAATGAAGGATGGCTTTAAAACTGGACCTTTAACTCGTGTGGTCAATCCCAGCATGCACTGCAGCTGTTTAGCTACAGGACTGCAGCAGTGGAGTGCGCATTTCTCCCAAGTGTGTTGGGATTACGATCAAACATGAGCGTGTTTAAGTTTAGCGGTGTTGGCTTGTGGTGAAGGGGTGAGTTAGTGTGACCTACAAAGTGGATCTGATGCGGGATGAGGGGGAGAGTTTCCCACTTATGTGAGTCACCTGTTGCCACTGCTTTATCGCCAGCATGGATCCAGGCTGCCATATATCAGTCACACCAGCAGAAGCCTGCGGGCCGATGCGCTGCCTGCTACCTTACATGGCTGTCTGGCTCTTCATCTGCCCACTATTGTACACAGACCCACAGCCCTGTTATGATCTATTGTTTAGCTGCATATGGCATTACACTGGAACCCTCAGCCAGACAGCTGCAAGGTGTTTCATGGAGGAAAATTCTCACTAACACTCACGAGTGATATTTCTGGATCACTATTTCTAAAGCGGGTGACAGATTAAATGTGTGGCTTATTTTTATATATTTTTATTTTATTATTTATCTTTATTGTTAGTGATGTAAATTCATCCTAGGCATGAATAGTGAGCTTGTAAATCTTTAACATTTTATATGGCACGTCTTTACACAAATCTCACCTGTGGTTTAGCTTGTTATATTTTATTATGCTGATTTAAAGTATTTTTTATGACTGCGCTGGGAGCTGGGATTCTCTAAAATGTCACGGTGTTGGTAAATTTTCCATGTGGATGTGACTGAAACAGACTCGAAAAACTTCTAAAATCTTACGCTTTTTCTAATCTAGAATTATATACATATATATATGTCTCATCTGTTTCCTCAGAAGGCTGAGGGTGGAAAGTAAGTAGGTAAAGCACTGTACTTAAATTCAGTTCTGAGTAATTTGTGCTTAAGTGTTTTTAATTTTTTTGCTACTTTTACATCAAATATTATATAAACAAGAGACATATAATTAACATTAAGATATCCTTTTTTTTTTTTTTTTAAAGAGACGCCAGTAAAATTAATTGGAATCTGCACCAAAGTAGAAGGTAGAAATCCTCTCAAGACACCCCGTCTTGGTGACACAGTGGTCTTCTAAGCTATATATGTACATATATATATACACACACCACAATTATTGGCTGTAGTAGTTACTGATTATAATTCAGATTGAGATTTAAAAAACCTAAAGATACATTGTTACATAAGCACAGTAAATTACATTACCCAGTAGAATAATATGGATAGGATCAGCTCCACCACTGCCAGCTACAACACTCAAATGCATTTTACATGTGTAATAGGAAATAATAATCCAATGGTGGCTGTACATAATATAAAAAATGTAACACAGACTACAGCCATATTGCATAGTAAGGAATTTTGTTTTTATACTTGAAGATGCCTATTATTGTGGATACCTCCTCTTCTAAGTTGTCAGTATTTTGGATGCAAGACTTTGACACCGACACTCTTCATAGATTATTTTTAGATAAGTTAAATGTTCTCGTATTTCCTTCCGTTATCTTTCAGTGTAAAGCACTGAGTGTAATGAAATGTGCTATATTAACAAAAAATGCCATTGCCATCTCTATATTGATACTTTTACTTAAATAAATTCTCCCACCACTTGTGAGACATTGGTTTATAGAATTTAAAATTAAAAAGATTAATGGTTAATGCATTTTTGCTAACACATTTTGTCAATTCAGATTAATGAGCAGCTATATCAACAGCTTCTTCCCTTGAGACACTACGACAACTCTTCTAAGTGTTCGTACAGTACATTGCTGGTGGCTCTATGTTTTTAAGATCTCCAGTGCTTCACTTTGTTTAATATATTTGTCTCTTATGAGTGTTATGAACAGAGAGGAGGGAGAGAGAGACTGGTCAAGATGAAAGGAGTGAGAGCGAGCAGCTGTACCTGCCAGGAAGGACGGGGACTCTAACACACGCCAGGCTTCCCATTACATCGTCCAAACTCCTCAAGATATCATCTCTTTCTCACACTTCATCGCTAAGACTCTGTTGCTGTAGTTTTGTAGTAGGATGCTCACAGTGTTTACCTAAACGTCTGCATCCTTCTAGTCTTTCACTTGCATAATAGTTGTTTGAGGGCTTACCTGCTCTTCCGCTGTAGGACAGGATGTCTGGAAGGTCTCTGATCAAGTTGCAGCTCTTTGTCTGTCCCTTGATGAGACAAGTCTTGCTTGAACTCGTGGTAAAATGGCAGGTGATGATGCAGAGATGACCACAGTCTCAGTGCGATGGTGGGACTCCCTACTGTGAACATCAACAGGAGCTGTTTTTGAAGGACGGCATCTGAGCTCAGTGTCGTCCCAACATCACACTGTTAGTCCACACAGGGGGCACAAGAAGAAAAAGCAGGGGCATCACAAGAGTGTTTCCCCCCACGGCCCTCCCATCTGTCTCTCCTCCTCCATCTCCTCCTCTTCCTCCCCCAGCTCCCCCCTTTCTTCTTACATCCCTGGTGCTCTATTTTTTGCTGGGAAGCATTCTTCGGCTTCGGAGGGGAAGTGGAATTGTTTTCTGGGATCAATGGCAATTCCGCTCAGAGTAAACTTCCAGAGGGCTCTTATTTACTGTGTGGTCCTGCAGGTCTACAGCCCTGTTGTCTGTGCTGTCTTCATTTCCATGTTGCAACAGTGAAATTCCTATAATTTAGAAAAAAAGTTTATAAAACATTAAGTTATATCATCTATATCCATATTTTGATTTATTTATTTTAAAAAGGGAATGGAATAAAACTATTAAAAATTGTGATTTTTAGCTTTAGTTTTGAGACCAACTAATCACAGAAACAGTCATGAAGTAAAGGCTTTCATGGAAATACTGTACCTGCTTTGTTCATCTGTTCATCTCTCTGGCCTCATGCACGAGGTCTGAAACCACACACTGAAGTCTGAGATGCAAACAAAGACTCATAGATGAAACTCAAAGAGCTCATCTTCCTCCTCTTTCCTTCCTTCCTCTTCTTTTTCTCGTCTGCCAAGTGAGGTGCAAGTTTTAACCCAGGACAATCTCTCTGCTCTGCAGCCAGCCTGCAGATACATACTGCATTATATAATGGGAAACTTTTAGGTTTGATTTCTCCTTGCTGGAGGGCCAACGTGCATTCAAATGGCTGTAATTATGTGTTAAGGGCATGTGGAACATATGAGACCAGAAGCTGATTAACTTAGCTTAGCACTGAAACTGCAAACAGTCACAATTTGGAATCCAAATAACACAGTTTCCCTAATTTTGAAGAAGTAGTATTTTTGAGCCATAAACAAGCTGTTTTTGTGTCCAAAGCTACCCTTAGCATCACCGTCAACCTAATCGTCAGAAAAATAGTTGTTAATGTATGTACATTACATTATATATTACGGCGTGACATGTAAGACATGTTACAAACTAATCAGTTACTGTAAACGACTGTCTGATAAATGATTTGAGGATCTCCTCTACATACAGTGTATACGTGATACATAACTTTGAGTAACGACCCCAACACTGATCCCCAGTGGAAAACCAGTTACAGGTCACTAAAAAGCACCCACGTTTGGTGTCTAAAGGCCATGTAACACCAAGCTGACATCAGAGAACAAGCAGCGATGAAAGCCCCCTGCTGTGTCACCTAACGTTGCCGTCTCTTGGCCAAAAAGTTGCAAGGGAACACACCAAACGAACAGCCAAGAACGTACGTTCTCCACCTGCGTAAGAGGAGATAACGACATACCAGCAGACGGCAGTTGTCTGTAAGAGTCATTCAAAATTCTTACAGGAAAGGAAACTGGAACACCACCATGATGCTAGTTAGCGAGTTATCATGTTAAAAACACAACCCAATACTGAAAGAACAGAACATAATTTACTGTGCGCCAATGACCAACTCTGGTGATAGAGAAATATACAAAGGGTAAGAAATTCTGGAAAAGGTTAATGACCAACAACACCACCATAGGGTTTTCACATCAGGAAATATTAAATATGATAGTACCAAAATGACTAAGGTTTATGACAAAACTTTCTTTAAAAATATTAAAAAATACTGCATTAAGGAAAGGGGGAACTTAACAGTGGTGGTCCACAGTTAAACAACATCTGGAAAGGTTGGAAGTGGTACTGGGGCAGCAGCAGGGAGGTCTAAAAGCGAAACCTGCCAAGTGTGCCTTCTTCCAACAAAAAGTGCGTTACTTGGGGCATGTGATTTTTGATAGAAGTGTATCCACTGCAAGGTAGAGGTGGTAGCCATTACCGTCTCGGAACTGCGACCATTTCTCGGTTTTGTCAATTACTACCACTGGTTCAGGGAGGGTTTCGCCAAGTTGGCTGCCCCTCTGCACAAGCTGGTTGTGGAGCTTGGGGGGAACCAAGTCAAAGAAGAGGTCAAAGCGCGGTGTAACTGGACACTGGACTGAGGAGGGTCACCGGAGCTTTGAAGCGCTTAAGCTCACCACAGCACCAGTGCTAGCCTATACCAACTTTCCCTCCCTTTCATTTTTGATGCAAGCCAACCTGTGCTGTCGCAGGAGCAGGGTGGTAGGGTGCAATCTATTGCTTATGTCAGTAGAGGCCTGAGGCTCACTGAGCCCAATAAGACGGATTAAAGCTCCATGGAGTTGGAGTTTTTGGCACTTAAGTGGGCCATGACTGCTAGGAGTACTTGCAGGGAGAACCTGCTTGGCCAAAAGTGTGCCATCTACACGGACAACAATCCACTCAGCCACCTTTCATACACTAAGTTTGGGGCAACTAAACAATGCTGGGCAGCCAAGCTTGCCTCTTTTGACTTTGAGATCAAGTACCATTCAGGGAAGAGCAATATAAACGCTGATTCTTTATCCCCCCAGCATACAGCTGGAGCACCGGACACTGAAGCTATGCTCCCTGGCACATCACTCCCAAAACCCTTACAGTAAGCCTTGCAGGTGCAAGAGGTTGAAGCAACCCATGACGCCATCATAGGCCTGCCTCAGCAGACCCCTTCTGACCTAAGCACTCTCCAGCAAGCCGAGCCTGTCATTCATGAGATTTTGATGTTCTGGCAGCAGAAGCATCGTCCCAACCCGGAGGAATGCAAGTGGCTGTCTCAGCCGGCATTGGCATTGCTCCGTCAGTAGGAGCGCTTGGTGGAAAAGAGTGGGGTTCTATATCGCCAGGTCATTTGCCCTGACGGTGCTGAGTCAGTGTTTCAGTTGCTTCTACTCACTGCTTTAAGGGAAGATGTGCTCACTGAGGGCCACAAGAACCTTGGAGCTATTTAGGCAGCGGTGTTATGGCCTCTGATGGGAAGCACTGGTATCAGGCCTGTGACAGGTGCCAGGTTGTTAAGGGCAACCATCCCATTACTCGTAGCTTCATGGGGTATCTGCTGGCTTTGCAGCCAAATGAGATCCTTTCCATGGACTACAAATAAATACACATTGGCTGTTCCCACCTGTGACCAACGAGCCGCCACTGAGGCTCGGGTATTACTGACAGAATGGTTCTCAAAGTTCGGTGTCTCAGCCTGCATACTTCAAACCAGGGCCGAAACTTTGAGAGATCCCTAAACCAGCAGCTGTGCGCCTTAATGGGGTTGAGAAATCTTGCACCATGCGGCACCATCCAGCTGGTAACGGCCAGTGTGAAGGGTTTAACCGAACCCTTCACAACTTGCTGCGCACCCTGCCTGTTTCTCAGAAGCGGGACTGGAGGTCCTGCTTGCCACAACTCCTGCACTCATACAACACCACTCCCCATCAGGCAACTGGTGGCGACTCGATCCGCAGTCTGAGCAGCTACAACAAGTGAACATGTAGTAAAACACAGCCTTAGATAATCTTTTTTTTCAGTAAAACAATGCAGCTACTGCTACATTACCTGCGGGAAGGAGAAAGCAAGGGGACCAGGAATTACAGCAACCTGGAAGTGGGCCTCTGAGCGAAAGAGAGAGTGGGGATTACACCGCACCCTTATATAGACTGCCCTCAAGTGGTGATAGGCTAACAAGCTAAGAGACACACAAGGCAGCACACTCACATGTGAGCAGAGGTTAAGGCATCTCAATCTGCTACACAACAACACAAACCATCAAGAAATGTTTGTTTAAAGCTCAATGATTAAAGAGAAAGAATCCTACATATAACAAGTTTGTTTCGACATGTTTCCCTTTTAAGTTTAGCTGTTTGTTTACATTCCTCCTTTCCGCTTCACTTCATCTTCAATATGCTTAATCAGCAAAAAAACTGATGAGTGTCGATGAGGGCTAACTGTGTGGGACAAATTGCAGCGACAAGGGCCACAGATGCTCGCCCTTGACCCAGCGTAGGCGGATAGTCAACCATTGGCTTGGTGTGTCACAGCCTTAAAAAGCTAAAGAATGGTTTTGTTGTTTGTCAGTCACAAACATTGGTCTGTAGCTTTGCAGCTTTGTTTGGAACGACCATGTTGGCTTGTCAATAGTGGCATCAGATCAAAAAATCTTGCCATTCCAGAGGGCATGGACCAATTTCATCGTTTGAGTTGAAGGCTCTTTAGGATTTCATTACCTTGGGACAGAGCCATGTGTTTCATCCTGTTCCAGTCGTTATGCTAAGCTAAGATAATCAGCTTCTGGCCATAAATTCATCAGCATAAATGAGAAAGTGCTAGTGGATGGGTGTTGTTCAACTCAGAAGGATAATAAGTGTATTTCCCCACATGAACACCAAAACTATTCATCTAAGGATGATTTTGTGTCAGAGAACAGTAAACGTTTTACTTTAGTGAAATCAAAGATAGCCCTCATTGATCTTTACTCAATTTTCTTCTCCTTGCCGATGTCATGGCCTAATGTGTGATCTGAAAGGCTAAATTCTCCTCTCCAACAAGTGCGCCTTTGACCATGGAGCAGAGAAAATGTTTACGCATGTATAAATAGCATGAAAGACCAAACCAATCAGTAACTCATGACAAACCTTGCCTGAGCTGTGACTCTGCCACCTCATCTCCTCTGTATCACTCCAAAAACATTAATCTGGTTATCTTCTAGTGTTTCTTACTCTGACAAGACAAGGCCTCTTTATAAAGAGTGTGTCAGGGTGCTTCCTCAACATCGGCAAATGCTAAAAAAACTTTTTTTTCCTCAAGCATCCTAAAAAGGTTACCACTCATCAGTAAGAATTTCCTGTGATTTTCAAGTTTCCTTAAACAAAAGCCCATGCAGCACCTAACATCCCCTCAGGCTTCAGTCAGCGACACTGTTTAATGGAGTGTTTGAAAGGATGGAAAAGCTGTTGCTAATTCCTAATTACGTAGCCTTCCTCAGTTTAAAGTCTACTCTGACGTTTCCATTGTGCTGCTCATCAGGGTGGATTTAGAAGTGGAACATCATTCACAGAGAATAACAGCGTGAAGTGATTCGTAACAAAAAAAGTGATGTTCCACAACTTCACGTAATCTCATCACTTAAAGCTTTTCAGTGGTGCCAGGATGAGGTCTGAATGTGTGTGCGTGTGTATGTTATGGGGAGATCAAGAGCAAGAGCAGTGAAGTGTTTATGTGTGCAACTGTGTGTGTGTGTGTGTGACTGTAGTGTATGTGTACTTGAGTGATGGAAAAAGCCCACACTGCCAGTATGCATTAGCGTAACCCACCCCACACGCCCACCAGCCTGACCCCTGCCTGCTATTTGGCTCATGACTGACACAAACCCATTTCAGCCCTGCCTCGCCCGCGTCCAAAGGAAGACAGGCTTGATGAACACGTGCTCCTGAATGGCCATCACGACTAATGCACACCCTCCAACTCATCTCTGTAATCCACTGGTGGCTGCTAATATGAAAATAAAACATAGCATGAAACTCCAGAGTGGGAAGAGGAACTCAAGGTTGTTTAAGCTGAGGCAAACATACTAACTGGTACTTGTCAACAAAAACTATGCTTAAGTAGGTGACAGAATTTATCCGCCCCTCTGGCATGTCGTTGAGGCAGACTTCCTGTCAATGAGATACGTTTACTGTACTTTGTGTTGATGGTCGATACAACCTGGTCTCTCTTCCACATCATCAAATAACAATGCTTTGTAAAGCCCACTCAGGGTCTGATACTGATGTGCATAGCGCCCTTAGCATCTAACTACTGTTATGGTCTCGTTTGTCTACGTAGGTCATAGGGAGGCATCAGTAATAAATTGAGACCATTTCATAACCAGTTAATAACTCTTTTGTAGCTGCTTCAAATGCATTTCATGTATATATCCATAACGCATGAATAATTGATTCAACAATTAATAAATTCATTTGCTACCATTCATAAATCCTTTATGAAGAATGAAAAATAATAATGAACTGGGAGACTGCTTTCTACTTTCTCTCAGGTCAGGGCAGGACAAGTGACTGTATTGGTTTTCATTTGGTCTCAGTGTGAAAGAATATATAACACCATCACTCCTCACTCTCATGTCATCATCATATTTTAAAGTTCAAACCAGGATAATAATAAAGCAGTGTTGCTCCGTTGACAAGCTGACCTAGAGAAGAGTGCGTGTGGTGACAAAATAATTATTGGCGCTGTTTGCTCATTATAGGATGGCAAAGCTCTGAGGCAACAGGTGAGGGAGCTCATGATCATTCTTTGTGTATTTTAGACTTCAGTCACTTAAGACTCTGTTCCCAACACTGTCTACAGTTTTAGATTGGAGCTATTCTTAACAGCTGACCTTTAACCCTGCCCCTGACTGAAATGCTGTTTCCAAATGGGAGCATTGAAGATGAAGAGCTCGTGAAGGCAGATATGGGTCACACATGCATTATTATGTGTGTCAAGGAAGGCCCCCATAAGCTACAGTACTGGTCATACCAGACTGAGTAGCAGGCTATATTTTAGTTTTTAAAAAGTTCTCAAATACTGATATAGACCTTTTCCACAGAAGACATTTTGACATGTGTATATAATAAAATTGATGATGGCTGCATTCTTTTTATGCCTCCACGCCAGTGATAGCTGTGGCCGAGGGCAATATGTTTTTTCAGTTGTCCGTCCCTCTCATTCTCATGAATACGATATCTCAAAAACGCCTTGAGCGAAACTCCTCAAATTTGGCACTGACCTCCACTTGGATACGAAGATGAACTGATAAGATTTTGACGGTCAAAGGTCAAAGTCACCGTAACCTTGCGTCAGTCTTATTCTAGAAAACGTGTTATAACAAGAACACCTTGAGGGAATTTCTTCAAATTTGGCAGAAATGTCCACTTGGACTCAACAATTAACTGAGTGGAATTTTATGGTCAAAGGTCTAGGTCACAGTGACCTTGTGTCCATCTCATTTTATGAATGCAATATCTCAAGGCTTTGTGGGGGTTTTTTAAATTTGGCATGACTGTCCACATGGACTGAATGAACTGATTTAAATGTTGTGGTCAAAGGTCATGGTGACCTTGCATTCATGGAATTCTTGTGAAAGCAATAATGTAATAATAACAATAAACAATACTATGATGATATTATATCCAAAAGGTCAAAGGTCAACTTTACTGTGACATTCTAATTAAAAAAAACTATTTTAAAGGTTGGCAGTGCTGTTGTACTGAATATTACAGGTGCGCCTAATCAAGAGACCACTGAGTGTACATCGAGGCTAAGTACATCAAGGCTTATCACGGTGATATGCGTCGCCAGCGATGGCTGAATTCCATTTAGCTGCTTTAGTGTCAGAGCCCTGGTACTGTGCATGCTCTCTCACTTTCTTCCAGTATTGTTCACTGTAGTTAAAAGCTCCTATCAACATTTTTATTCAAAAAGTTTTTATAAGATTACTGTGTTTCTTTTTGCAGAGTCAGTAACTGATGGTTTAACAAAATGAAAGCAAACAATTCCTTGTCAGTTCCTCCTCCGCCCTACTAAGAACAAGGTTATCAAGATATGGAGAGAGTCGGAGGAAACATGGACTCTTAGCACCATACCCCCCCACATGTCACCACTGCAGAGTTACAGCATCCCAGCGTGCAGCCGCAGAGAAGGAGCGGCCTAAACAAATGCAGGAAGAGGGATATTGACAAGACTCACCCAAGACAACCAACTAACTCAGACATGAGGACAGACGGGCGCTGTGTGAGTGCGCGCATGCGTTTGTGTGAACAGATTGACTTTGTCCAGCGTATATGCTTTACGTGTATGATTAAAGACAGACAAGGGTTGTATGTATGTTTATGCGGCTACCATACATCCCTGAAAACAAACAGTGAATGAAAGGACGGTATTGTTCTTTATAGGTCCAGCAGACATGCGACACACAGTCACCAGCCAAGGCCAACGAAAAGGCTATTCAGGCTTCCAATACAGCCGCCTCCTCCCTGCTGAACCTTTGACTCAAATTATTCTAAATCAAACAAATAAAAGTCAGGGGCGATTTTACAGCCGATTTGACAAATTAAATAAAATAGTGAATGGTCGTTTTGTATTTTATGACTTCCTGTTGGTCCTGGTCATTGTGAAAGTGACTCTGCTTCAGTAGAGGAAACAACATTAATGTATAAATCATTTTTCTCATCCACTGAACGTGTGTGAGAAACTCTTGGGTGGATGGTTGACCGTGTGTGCCGGCACTCCTATCCGTTGATAACATTGTGTTGGGCGGCTGGCTGACTTTGGGGACCTGGAGGCATGAAATCATCCTGTGTCGGGCCATGTGTTCCCCTGATACAGACAATGAGGGTGTAACCCTCCTCTGAAATCTACCTCCAGCCCTTCAGACAGCTCTTCCTGTCCTGAGCGATATGTACACCCACAGTGTTCCCTCTTACACTAAATTTCTCATTAACCTTAGTCAGCCTTCGTGGAGTTTTATCAGAAAATCTAATTTCTTTTATCCTCCTTTTGTTTTGTTTCCTCACAGGTTTATAAGTCCATTTACACACCTGACTGCTTCCCAGGGCCAGTGTACTGAGCACCAGTGAGTAATTAAGTTTAAAGCACTTTGAAAACCTGCTCGAAATCTTGAAGCTGTTCTAATTAATATTCCTTTATAAAAACAACTTTTTTAGTGTGTAAAGGGTTGCTTGTAGTGGCAAACTGAGTGAGTTCCTCTCAGTACTATCAAAAATATTAGCCGGGACTGATTCTTTTAACGGTCTCAGTTCCTTTGATTCAAACTGTTTGAGTTTTCTGCCTGCCTCACAAGTTTCCACATTACATCTACACCTTATGAACACACTGAAGCCAGCAGAACGACCATCTGAGGGGCACGTGACTGCACCATTGGTCTTGCCTAATGGAAGTCTTGACCCGAGTCTGTTTTAATTGCTTCTTGCTCGTTTATTTGGTGCCATTGCTTCAACAACAACATGAGAAGAAGGATCAGGAGTGAAATTTGGAACTAGTCTAAATCAGTGTTAATCCATAAAAGCAAAATGCAACATTTACAAAAAACAATTTTCTGTTGTGGCAGATTTATCTCAAACATTAAAAGGCATTTAACAAACAACATACTATGTAAATTTTTGTAGAAAAAGACAACACTTCAGTCACCTTACAAACCAGTACAATACCCTGTTTAATTAATTTTGCACTGAACTGAACTATAATGGTTAATAGCCCAGGATTGCATCTGCATCTGGCATAAACCCCTAAAAAAGGCAGGTGAAGTCAAGGATTATGCTCTTTGTTTGTTTGTGTCAGAGACAACATGATATCATGGCAGGCTGTGGCAAGCTCACCGCTCTAATGCTATATGTGGAATATAATGTTTTAAAATGTTTGGGTTTTTTTTAAAGTAAAAAACACATGAAATCAGATTTCCATGCAGTCTAACAAACATCACCTACAAAAAACTCACCATATTTAACTGTAACTCTATTTCTAGTCTTGATATATATATTTTTTATATCATTATTATCATTATTTGATCTTATCAAACTAATTACATTCTAACTTAATTGATTTTTATTTTGTTATTTATTCCATATCTTTTCTAAATATCACTCATATACTTTTCTTCATCTTTGTAAAGCACTTTGAATTACCTCCGTGTTTGAAATGTGCCATATAAATAAAACTGCCTACCTCACCTTTTAGTAGATGTCCATCGATCAACCAATTGACCTTTTCCACCGCAGACATTTTGGCACGCTTCAGCAGGAAGAGCACAAGTGTTACTGATAACATTAAAAAAACAACTGCATTACATTGAGGCAAACTTCTTCCTGGCCTATTGTATATGTTGGCTCTCTGGCCTCAATTATACTGGCCCACTTATAGAAGCTGAGTCAGCATAAACAAAATTTGTCTCACCTGAGTTTTTCCTGCAATGACAAGTTTAAATGTCTAAAATGAAAAAGGCTCATCCTCCCTCTCATTAACCCTTTCTGTGCCACAACAATCAATGTTAAACTGGGTAAAAAAAAGCATCTTTGGAAAATAAACAAATAACGCAAAAACAATGTCTTTGCCAAAACTACCCTAATAATAATAATATATGTCCTTAAGGCTTAACTGCTAACACTTCACAAGTCTCTGACATGACTAATTTACCAACAAGTAACTAGAAACTGAAAACTGGCAATGAGGCTCTAAAAACACCAAACTATTTATGTAGCAGTTAACTGAATCACTTTTGCTCTGCACACAAGCGGTACATTTTACTTGATGTGGTACTCACACAACCACAGACAGATAAGCCTGCCTTCTGTGGAACAGGGGATTTCATCAGCCCGCTGGGGCTGTCGTTGCTATGGTGATTAATTGTCTAAAATAAGAGCCCTTTCTACTGTGGCCAGCAAGGCATTAGCAAAACCTTGCCAATTGAAATAAAATATGAAAATCCAAAACAAATAAAGCAGGAACATATTGCTAATAAAAATGTGCTGAAGAAAACCAGAACAAAAACACTGACAGCATATACACACACATTCAAAAATAAATGGAAAAATGCTGCGTATCCAAACAACACGAGAGGTCCTCCAGGCCTCTAGACGGAGCCGTAAGTGGAGCCGTTCTTTTATAATACTGTAAAAGACTAGGGTCAAATGTAAACAAAGGAATACATACCTTTTTATGTTGCCTTACGTCACTTTTCTTCCCACCGCAAGAACACTCTCTCCTGTCTGGTCTTTCTCTTGCTGTTGGGTAGAAAGATCAAGTCAAGTTTTTCTATATTTTCGTGTGTTTTTATGCCTCTGTGCCGGCAATAGCCAATCTGAAGGTATTACATTTGTGAATTGTAAATACAGCTGTCCATTCATCTGTCCTTCCATCCATTCATACCAGTCTTGTGAATGTGATAATCATGAGCACCTTGGGAAAGTTGTCAAAATTTGCAACATCCACGCAAACTCAACAATGACCTGATTAAATTTTAGTGTTCAAAGGCCAAAGTCGCTGTGACCTCTTATAGCATTTGCCATGTTTTCACAGAAATTGATGTAAAAATTGTAACTTGTGAATTGAGGTATACCATCCGAGGCCACAATTCCCGTTTCTAGTTTTTTTCTTCTATTAATTTAACAGGGAGAAATAAGTCAAATTCAAGAGCCTGGAGGGTATACAGCTGAAGTTGTTTGGCATTCGAAGAAAGGGCATGGGTCACAATGCAATGGGAAACATTAAGGAAATAACTTAGTTGATGAGTCAAGCTGTGGGAAAGTGGGAACGATAAATAACACAAAGAAACATAACACAATGCTGATGCACAGGAGTCCAAGAGAGGTGGCCCTTAAACTTCCTGTCTGTCTCCAAACATCAGCTCCTCAGCACTCACCCTAAACGTCACTCTTTCTCATCCAGCCTCTCCAGGCAGCACTTACATCCTCCCTCCTTAACGCCTCCTGTCTGCCCTCCACCCAGCCCTTCTCCATTGTGTGCACGTCGATTCTCCTCTCCGTCCCATGGTGCCCGGTGTTACACAGAGAGGAAGCTGGCCTTCCACTTCCTTCTTCACTGGTGAGAACAATCCATGTCTGGTCTCTCACCCCGTCTCTCTCTCTTAAACAGACTGCATGACACAGGCTCCGGTCCTGTAAAATAGCAGCTTTCTAGTGTTATAATGTGTTAAACAAGCATGTTTGAACAGCTGTTGTTGGCCCTTTTATTATTCTGTACAGCTTCCACTGGGCATACACATATTAATGAAAAAACTAATAAAAAGCACTTTTATGAAAGAGTCAAAGAGAATTAAGTTGCTTTACAACATATAAAGCAGATCGGAAATGTTAAACTATCGTACCAGAGATTCAAAATTACTGTAATTTGAGAAGAATTAACGTACACCAGTCACAATCACAAGAACGAATAGGTTAAATTTATAACTTCAGTAAACAAGTATTTAAATTTTTATTGAATTTTTTGAAACATCTTCAAATTTACCAAAACCCACTGCCTTAGAGAGAAGCTATTTCTCAGTCTACCCAGCTCAGCCCACAGCTGATGTCAGTATTTTTTTTTTTCAGCAGTCGGCCGAGTGTTTACGAACACAAACGACGTGTGTGCTTGATGAACTTGATCCGAACGTGGATTCCACCAAACGTGATTTGCTGTAAGGAGAAAATGTGAGAAGTGATGCGTAATCACGGATGCAGGAGCCAGGAAATTAGTTAAACTAAACTAAACTAAACTAAACTAAACTAAACTAAACTAAATGCTTATTGCAAATGTCACAATGGTCAAATTATCGTACATTACAGCAATTTTGGAATTATTAATTGTACATCGTACAGAGGGCAAAATTATCGTACAAATATGATAATTATCATACATCTAGAAACAGTGACACACTGGCAATAAGAGTTTAATGAAATACAGAATTAAAGCATGACAATCTTCAAAATAAAAGTAGTTAGGAATGACATGCTGATAGGAAAATTACCTAAAATAAGGTTAAATTATACAATCAAAGTGTGGGAATTGTTGCAACTATTGCATGTTCTCAAGCAAATTTTTCCAAATTTAGTATTTTGGTCAGTCACGCCTAGTTTTCAGCCTCGACTGCAACTTGGGAACAGTTGGCAATGTAGTCAGGTACTAGTCCATGCACTGGTTAGTTAGCGATAAAATTTGAAAATTAATTATAAAATGAAAAGTCAGTGTACAGCATGAAAAACTGGTGCTATTTGAGCAGTTTCTAAGGCTTTATTCCCAAAGAGGCCCCCAAAACTAATCTTAAATGTGAACTCTCTTTACTTTTGTGTGGTCACAGGTAAGTATTTGAAGACACTCTCAGTACAGGTGTTTGAAAGAACATCCAAGTCCCAAATGTTCTCCAATAGTGAGCCAGGCACTGTGACATTTTAAGTGAAAGGAGCACTATTATAAATGTTGGGACTGTAAAAAAAAAGCATGTGTGAAGAACACACTCAACTCTTTTCTTCCTCTTCTCTGAGTGTTATGCACTGTCGCTAAAGCCTCATAACTGATACACAAGGAAACTCTTCTTCACAATAATATTTCCTTTGTCTCACCAGAAATAGATCTGCTTCTTGTTTGGAGATATCTAAACTCTAAACTCTTTCTCCTCTCTAAGATGTTGTTCGCAAAACTAATTCTTGCCTGGTTAGCCACTGTCAGTAATACCAGCTGATAACAATGCTTCATGCAGTATTTGCACATACAAACACTTCAGCAACATGTCCACAGAGAGTAGCTAAACAGTGTTGTACGTACAACTGTTATCAAGGGACACAAATTAGACAGAAGTGCAGCTTTCAATATTTGTAAATGCACAGAGCAGTCAATTTGGATTTTGAGGTTAGGGTTGGCGAGCTCCTTTGACTTTCCGAGTTGGAAATCAACTTTAGGAGGCATTCCAGTTGAAATTTCTGACTGAGAACTCAGACATCCCAATGCAAATAAAATGCACCATTTGTATCCCCATACTTCCAGCGGCCTTGCTTGGACAACATAAACAACAATAAAGTTTTGTAACTACATCTTGCACTATTGTGTTGCATTGACAAAAATCTATCCTCACATGATACATGTAAACATCTGGCAAAATACTCAAAACTGCTGTACAATTGGTGTCACCAGGACCACGTTTTGCTATGATGACTATGCTGACAATGCTATAATAATGGGTAAACAGGTACCAACAAGGTACTGTTTAAACTCTACTGGGTTTTTGTGATCATTTAAAGTTACTGTTTGGTGACCACATTTGATGGGGTATCAAATCTTGTATTAAGGCTTTTAGACTAAATAACCATGCACCAAATCAGAACAAATGCCACAAGTGTTTAAAATCCAAACACCAGAATCACACATCCAAATGTATGCACAAGACAATAGCAGTCCCCTTTTAACAACCGAGTCCCCTCACAGACGGGGTTGGTGTGCGCTGGTGTTGCAACAGGACATGGAAGGGGAAATCTTAAGCACAAATGCAGGTAGGGAGTCCAAACAGACCAATCTTCTCACCATTTAAATAACTGCTCTCTTTGGTAATCTTATCAACAATCAATCTGTATTCAACTCTCCAACAAACTGTCGTACAATAGCCAGTGAAAAATATTTACGGAGGAACAAACTTTAGATTACGAACACCACATTTTCTCTGTAATGACGCATTTTACTTTCTTAGCTCTAAAACATTTTATGTGTGTGTTTTTGTGCAGCAGTTCCTGTAGTAAAGTGTGTTTAACAGGCCTGGTTATGCACATCCAAGCTCCTAACGACCCTTTCCCCTGAGACTATCGTCTGCGTGAGCGGTTTTGCACAGGACGGACAGTGAGCTGGTCCAAATTCAACAAATCTGACCTCCTGAACACAATGGTCAAACCTAAGTCCTGCTAGGCAGCAATAACTCTGCCCTCAAAAACACAATGCCGTGGCCTGGGATCAAATATGGCACATGTTGAAGGGCCTGTGTGTGCATGCATTCATATGTCTGTGCGTAAATGTGAGTACAAATAAGTATTTAAACTCATTTCCGCATTTATCAATCTTTTCCCCAGTTTCCGTTGACTAATACTGAAGCGAGCGGCCATAGTGTCGCTGTTGTTTACTCAGGGAATTTTTGATGCCTTTGTCAACAGTTTCAAACTTTCTCACCGTAGCAGGAAACAAACGACTGCTCGGTTCTCAGAGGAAATGAGAAATTGCCGGAGGAGAATTTTCACACTTGTGAAAGTGAGAAAGGTTCGTGCAAAAGTTATCGTCAAACAAAGAAAGCTGTCTGGTTAATTGCCGGACATCTAATAGCTCAATTCAAAACAAAAGAAGGTGCTCTAAACAGATGACGCATGAAAAAAAAGCCCCACAAAGAGGAAAACATGAAGGCTTTGTCACTGAGGCAGTAGGTCACTCAAACACAAAGAGAAACGATGGCACACACATGGGCACAAATATCTATGGTCTCATGCTTGCACACTGAACAAACAAGTGTTTAGAAACAAGTGGATCTCTGTCTTTAAGCGTAAGCCTTACGCCATTGAGGTCTTAGTGTTGTGCTATGTCATGGGACTCAGAGCTGCCCCCAGGTCACGTTGTATCTGTGAAGGGCATCGCTGATACCATCTCTTTAAACCCGCTGTGAATGCCTCCTTTCTGTGTATGATACTATGTATGAAACTGACAATTAAAATAGTGACAGAAAAGAGCCAGACACATAAAATGTAAGATTTTTCCTCGAACCGCCGCATTCACGTCAATTTTAAACACTATATTTGCATAAAATCACTGATATTTTTTTTGCACAGTTACCACTTTTCAGATTATAATTCTTTAATACTGTTCATGTCCAGTGAAAACCATGCAACCCCAAATTTGGTGATTTTGACTTTGTATGTTTCTGATAAACTGAAGGATGAATTGTTCCTTCATAGCTTGAGAAAATCTTCCAGTTCTTAAAGATATACCTCACCAACAAAATGGTTATTTGTATATCAGTTGCTCACCCTGTGTGATGCTGCATTCAGGAAGAAAACATGTTTTTCTTGCATGCCTCAGCAGTGAATGAAGAATTCATAAACTGCAAACACTTTTGATGAGTTGAAGCCAAAGGGGTCCATGTTTAACAACACCAAAACTAAATCAGAACATCCATTTACAAACTCATGCGATATAACCCAAGACTCATTTATCCAGTCGTATGCTCAGTACTGCCCAAACATATTCATTTTCACTAAAACATTACAATATAAAACACCTCTGCAATATGAGTACTGCAGATGTACAAAGGATACCTTTGTTGGTGAAGTATTCCTTTAAGCTAAAAAAATATTTAAAAATCACTTTGGATCAGCTGAAAAATGCATCATTACAGTGCTGAAAAGGGCTGTTTTTTCCTGACACCATGAAAATTTTACTCTTTATGAATACATGGCTATCACAGGACAGCGATGCTACAGATACTCAGTGATCTTAAAGAATATGATGCAATGTTGTTGATTAAACAACTCAACAGTATACAAATGAGTCAAAATACACATTAATGTATTTTCTGAAGAAAAAGTAATTCTACTTTTGAAATTAAGCTTATAATACTTGAACACTTTTAGGCTGATGAAGATTCTCAGTCATTGTATTTCTCAGTGCTATATCATTGGACTTGCTTGCGTTTATCTCATACAAGAGGCTTCTGAGAGGCGAAACATCTTCAAGAAACTCAAGCAAGTCTATTTGCCTATGATACAGTAATAAAAAATCAAACATGTTTACTCAAGCAAGGTTTTGAATGCATGACTTGTAGCGTATTTTTACAGTGAGATTTTAGTAAAGAATAAAACTATTTTGTGACCTGCTTTTAAGATTTGCAGAACTAATGCTACAGACGTGACAGTAAAGTAAGAAGGAGGACGAAGGTATTTGAAGTTTTGGTCTTTCGATGGGTTTGTTAGCAAAACGAAAATATGTAGAGTCTTATTCTTTAAGGAAAGTACCACATCTGCAACTGCACAATCTGTACTTTTTTGAGGATGTGCTGTGAGCTCAAAATGCTGAGGTCATAAGATACAGCAGTCTTCCTGCATGACACACTTTAAACTTGATTTGAATAATCTATTGAAGCTGATAGGGGGCATCCTTTACTCACCAGAGGACTTATAACCAGCAGATTTGAGCCTGGCTATTGATGCAAAGGAGGCTTAGATATTGCAAGCAATTATTTTGAGCTGACTCAAAATGAGAGTTAATATTGGTTGATTGTAAGCATCAGCTGAAAAGAAGAAGTCAGAGTGATTCCTCGCCTTTCATTTAAGTTATTTAAGTTTGCATTTACCCTCATCCTCAGAGCAGAGCTGAGAGAAAGAGCTCACAGTTCACACTATCAGCTGCAACTGAATGAATGCCAGCACAGCAGTGCAATATATAAAAACTTCTCTCTTAAAAGGCACTGTATGAATGAAGATTGCACGTTTGCTTACAAGGACGTAGGTTTTGTTTCAACACTGGGAGGGACAAACGCATCCCCATCCAAACTCATCAAATACAACAACTTTATCAGTGTGCCTTCACATTTAAATATGATGTGCTAGGTACCCCCCTGCTTCAGTTTTGGACTCTCAAAGATGGCGTGTCAATTTCGGCTTGCTACATGCATTGTGTCTTTGCAAACAGGAAAAATACAGTTTCTGCTCGTTAGATGCATAGATTCTTTTTCACAATAAACTTTTTTGTTCTGGGGTTTTTGTCCCTACATTTAAAGAACAAAAGCACATGGTTAGGTTTAGAAAAAACAACATGGCTTGGCTTAAAATAAGTACGGTTGTTAATAACATTATGCAACATGACATGCGTAACTAGGGTAGCATGTCACACATACTAGCACACTACATTGTTATTAAAATAACTCGTTGACTTTTGGGTTCACACTGTAAACCTAAGTCCGGAGTTTGTTTGACCAATCCACTTCGACTCCCGCCCACCTTATATGGACTTTTTTGGTCTTTATTCTACACCACCGCCAGCTGGTGTGTTTTATACCACTGCAAAGGATGCCTTTAAGCGGTAGTATTTGACAAGTTAGGTTGTTGCCCAGTGCATGAAAAACTTCCTCCACCCGTTGCGTATTATACTGCCACATGGTGCCTCTGTGCATCAGTGTCGGACACCAAGATCATTGACAAAGTAGGATGGCAGCATTTGACAATTTGGGAGTAAAAAAGGCCAGGTGAATGCATGAGGCAGTGGGTTTAGGGGTCCTAATTTACTGCATTTTAATGAAGTTGTATGCACCAATTTGCACCTTCTACGCATCAATTTCTGTTAGAAATTTTCACCAAAATAAAAAGTCCTCTTCTATATTTATGTTTTTATTAAGTGGGAGCGACAAATGCACACGTTCTAAATATTAAGGGGGCATGTGTCTCCTGCATCCCCCCTGAAATCTACACATCTGTGCTTGCTAGTTTGGAATGGCCAGTTTGCCCTGTGCTGCAGTCCATATTGTTGATAACTCCCTGAGAGGGGTGCAGATGAAGGGAAACAGACCAACCACATGCTGCAACAAGGACATGATCTCTTGTTGTGGCCTGACCAGAAGCACCACTGCTATGAGAGAACTGCCTTGTGCCTTCACCATAGATCAAAAGTATCCATCAGAAGAGGACATCAATAAGAGCTTATAGTGTTTACGAGTTGGAAAAAGAAAAAAAGAGTCAGGAAAAGGGGATCTATTCACTGTGAGAGGTTACCAGGAGGCCAAAACAAACCATGTGCCAGAATCACATATTGCATACTGTTTGATGAAATACGTGTCTTATATCGCATCACGTCGATAAGGTCGTTACAACAGTAAGATTTCAGTTACTTCCTGTCTTTCAAAGGCCCTGCAAGCAGGAAGCGCGTGGCACCATCGCGTAGGCAGATCGCCGTACGATATGTTTGTTAGCGTGTTAGCATTCTGATTAACGGCCAGTTGGTGCCCTGCTACGGAGGTCTAATCTGGCCTCACGCCTCACTGCACGTGCTCAATAGAGTCCGCACCCTGCATCATGACATCATGTCTTTGTGTAAAATCCCGGTGCCATTCACGGGCCCACCGTGGGGCTTAACATGCAAGCGTCCACTATACCAACACACAGCTCTTTAAAGGGAGTCCCCTGGTCCCCCAGCTCACTGGATACACCCTGATGCCTCCACAGAGCTCTGAACATGGCTTCTATCCCCTGACCCAACCGGGCTAAGCCCATGTGCCATCCAGGGCCCAGAGGAGAGCGAGTATTTGGGCTTTTTGTTGGGGACATTTTTTATAAGAGAAGACGCTCCTGGATGTATAGAGTCTAGTTCTAGCTATGTAACATACACACTGATGTTCCTGGATGTCATTAAGAGAGAAACAAATGATTTGGGGACATTTAACAAACTAGTGCCTCTCATTTTTTTTTTTGTTTTGCTCTAAGATTACATCATTCATTTGTGAAAAGCTGTGGGATCAGTGAAGCTCAGTGTGGAGGCCAAATCTGCCACTAACCAACACATCAGACATGAAGAGGTCGGCTTTCTATAGTTCAGCAGCCCAGTGATGTCACCTAGGAGAGAGAAGACGATTGGTCGACAGACAGTGAGGGTTGGCTGTAATAATATGGGCAGTGTGGAGATATTTCCATAAAAGGAGTGATGACTTATATTTATTAATGATTCTTGATTTTGACCTCTGATATAACGACATGTGGCCTGTAGAATGAGGTCATAAGAAACTGATAAAACAATTTGAATAATTAAAATATACTGTATTTCTTCCTTTGTCTGTTTTATTTTTCAATTGAAATGTGTCACTGTTTCTTGATAATTTATCCATTTAAAGTAGACATTAATAAATCCAACATATGTATTAAAACTGATTGAGTGTAGTGGGTCATGCTGCCTTAAAAAGCAGCATTTAATGTATGCAAGTTCACAAGTTATCCATTCAAACAAATCAAATATTCTACATAAAGAGCATAAAATACATAAAATTATTATTGATTTGTAATAAAATTTCAAATCTAAATGTTTAATATAAGTGTTGTATATATATGAGTTTTTAAAGTATCAGTAGAATGAATGCAAACCAGACTTCAAAGAAAACTGCATTGTTCAAACTTCATTGGGTCCTGGGAATATGAAACAATTGTGGAACCTGGAAATTAGATTGTGCAAGGGGAAATGAGTTGTGTGACCGTAAACAAACTGTCTGTTTCAGACTGCCATGTAATTGTTTTGTTCCTTCCTTTTAATTTGGTGCATCGGCGGTTTACCGGGAGAACAAGTTTTCAACAGTTTGGATAACAGGCAAACAAAAGCTTTATCCAAATAAACTTTTCCAGCGTCTGAGTGAGGTTTATAATGAAAGTATTAAACACTGGCACAAAGAAATCAAATCTGCGTAAGGTTCTGCATTTCAACACAATGTGCAGTCATCTAACGTATGTAACAATAACATCCTGCTCCCCATTTGCAGATAAACTTGTATAAAACATATAGACATTTAGGAAAACTTGTCTATTGTCAATAAAGCCGTATTTTTCATGTTAAAACAACCTGTAATAAAATTAAAGTGGCACCTGCAAACCGTCAGTTCTCAAACACCTTTTCAGTTTTTTTCAGAGATGATCAGTTTGTTTTCAATGATGCTGGTTCATGCACATGTTAGATACTACAAGAGCAGTGAGCTCAAATTTGTATCATTATTCTATTTTGGCTGGGGGAAATACCTTAATCAGAGAAATATTTTATAGGGCAAACTGTATTATAAGTATCAGATGAAAAAATATGAATGTTTAATTTCTGTCATCTTTTAAGTTTGGTACAATTTACAGCTTACACGTGTATTTCGATAATGCTTTTTCTAAACACATTTTTTCATAGGCTATTATTAAGCCAAATAGTTTTAACAGCAGACATAAGAACAAATATTTATAATTATAATAATTAAAATTTTAAAAAATAATGAAGTCATGAGGTAAACATAAAACAGCTTAACAGCAACCTAATTAGAGCCTTTTTTCGTACTGAAATACCTTATAAAAATAAGAATGTTATGGTTTGAATATATATTTTTTAATTTATTCTTGTTGATTTTGTCATATTACAATTAATCTAATTAGCTGAATCCATTGTAAACCCCACCCCCAAAACTGACCGTTTCCATAAAACAACTGAGTTGCATATGGAATAATTTACACACATAATACTACATATATATATATATATATATATATAATATACTGGTATATACTTATAGTAAAATATATTTGTCAGGTCAAAAATGCCAGGGCAACCCATTAAAAAACAAGATCTGCAGAATCCAAGTAGTCATGTTTGTCATTATCTCTTTGATTCCTAATATTATTAATAAGGAGAGGCTTATGAGGTCGGTATTGCATTTGTGCAAACCTGGAGGTGATTTTTAATGAGAAGTCAATTTATTCAGTTAGCCATCTTTAGGCTACGCAGCAGCTCTTCCTCTGTTCAAACATGTGTGGATGATTCAGAGATCAAAGACTGCTGCTGAATGTTTTTCTTCTTTGAGCCGGGAAAGTTTGACTAACCTGCATAATAGAGATATTTCAGCGAGTGCATTCGCTCAATGGGTCACATTCTTCACATACCAGCTAAGTGACAGATATAATGATACGGGCACACACACACACACAGAGCTGAACTCCGTAATCAACTATGGTAAATCTCACGCATGATGACACTATAGATGGTCACCTGAGACTTTACTGAGAGCCTATCGAGATGCAAAAAACTGTTCTGCTTAGAAAGCACAGCTACAAAAAAGCGTATGTTTATGTCAGCAAAAGATAACTATGTTAAATGACAAAATAAGCACACACTAACAAAATGGGTAAATGTAATTTTCATATTATTATTATTTTTAACAGGGACAAATATAAGGTTCTATATAACCATTAAACAAAAGCTTAGCCCTAAATCATAAATGACATTGAATTTTAGTTTCACAGTTAAGAACAGGTATTGTTTTTTTGACTCTTGAAGTTTGCAGATTCTAAATTAATCAAAAGGAAAACAGAATATGTGAGGGGTTTTGGAAAAATTTTGAGTGAGTCCAATTTTTTTTGTACTACATCAGGAATGAAAATTTTGCATGGAATTGTTCAATAAAAAAAATCTGCTTTAAAGATAAAAAAAAAAGGTTATTGTTGTTTAATTTTGATGTGCTGATTCTGTCTCAAAAGCCACAAAAAGGTAATAAGATGGACTTTATTCAACTTTATTCAAATTTACACTGATTTCTGCAATATTAGATCAGTACATGTTTTTGTCTGGGATTTGTGAATTTCGTTGCAATTTATTTTAATTTAACTTATTTGTTTTTCTTTATTTTTGGACTCCTTTAGTATCATTGTGGCATGTATGCCATTCTGGATTTGGCTCATATATTTGTGATGCATTGTAAAGCCCATAAAGAATGGGAGAAATATAATAAATTAAACTAAATGACAAAGAATTGACCACCACCTTCTCTAAAAACAATTAGAAAAAAATCTATACGACTCAATATTAGAGTGTTTATCCTATTTAAACTCACCGCTGAAATAACCTCCTGCTGCCTGCACTGAATTGCTGTTTGAACAACAATGTCCAGTGTTAATGCGCGAGGGCAAAAACTCTCCTTCATCCCTGCCTGAGCTGATAGTTTGTCACTGATCTGCCTCTCTAATGCTGGGCATGGCAGTGCAGCTGGAGGCACATCAGCTGCTGCTCTTGTTGTTTCATCAACTGTATCTCTGCTTCTGCATACATATGTGTGAGGAAATTGCATGCATGGAGCCGGCCCGCTCTGCTGCCGTGGACCCAGTGCCCTGGCCGTACAGTGTCCATGTTGGTGTGGGAGCCTGAGGCCTGCTCCCATACATCCCTGCTCTGGCTCTGTTGATCCTATTGTCTCCTGCGTCACCACACGTCGCCCGGCAAATAAAGGCCGTCTGGCTCCAAGCTTAAATATTGCAGCAAACTAAAAACCAACCATCAGAGCCGATTCATTCACATCTGCTCAGTGGGGCGACAAGGACGGGGCTTTAGGTGGGAAAGAGGGCAGAAAAAAGTTCACTTTTCCCTGCCGGGTGCCAAGAGAACGGGACAGGACTCAACTTCGCCGGAGCCGCAGCTGTGGCAAGTTGCCCATTTGATACATTTAACCTATATCGTACCTTACAGAAGAGGGAACTATTTGTTACTTATTGATTTCGCTTTACTATTTTTTTATTTTATCAGGAGTTGTGTTGAATTTTTTGTTGAAGAGCTAGAGCGAATTACTTTTTGGTTTGCACCTCTGTTAATGTTCGCGTTTACACTGAGAACAAACTGTCTTCTAAGCAGCACGATCAATACCTTGCTAAAATTTTAATTTAAAATACAACTTAGTATGTCGACTGTTGTTTATCTAACAATAATTCATGGAAACAGAATGGACTCGAACGCCACTTTTCCGAAGTTTCAAATTCCTCCTAATTTCTACTAGAATCACGTGTGATGACTGAAATTACGGAATAGAAACGTTTTTTGACAAGTTTGAGTTTTCTTACCTTTGTCACTCTCTATTCCCCTCCCCCTGTCTGTCCTGCCTACCCCACCCTCCCTGTTTGTCTGCACCCTCTGTGTCCCTGCCTACCCCACCCTTCATTCTGCAGTGCTACGGACCGATCATGGGTGACTGGAGCTTTCTGGGTAATATTTTAGAGGAAGTTAACGAGCACTCTACGGTGATCGGCCGGGTGTGGCTCACGGTGCTCTTCATCTTCCGCATCCTCATCCTGGGCACGGCAGCGGAGTTCGTGTGGGGCGATGAGCAGTCCGACTACGTGTGCAACACCCAGCAGCCCGGATGTGAGAACGTGTGCTACGACGAGGCCTTCCCCATCTCCCACATACGACTTTGGGTGCTGCAGATCATCTTTGTGTCCACGCCGTCTCTGGTGTACGTGGGTCACGCTGTGCACCATGTCCACATGGAGGAGAAACGCAAGGAGCGCGAGGAGGCAGAACTTAGCCGGCAGCAGGAGCTGAGCGAGGAGCGACTCCCTCTGGCGCCTGACCAGGGAAGCGTCCGCACCACTAAGGAGACCAGCACAAAGGGAAGCAAGAAGTTCAGGCTGGAGGGCACCCTGCTGAGGACCTACATCTGCCACATCATCTTCAAGACGCTCTTCGAGGTTGGCTTCGTGGTGGGCCAGTACTTCCTGTATGGCTTCCGCATCCTGCCACTGTACAAATGCAGCCGCTGGCCCTGCCCCAACACGGTGGACTGCTTTGTGTCTCGCCCAACGGAGAAGACCGTCTTTATCATCTTCATGTTGGCCGTGGCCTGTGTCTCACTCTTCCTCAACTTCGTGGAGATCAGCCACCTGGGCCTGAAGAAGATTCGCTTTGTCTTTCGCAAGCCGGCCCCGGCCCCAGCACAAGGCGAGGGCTCGGCCCCCCTGCCGCTACAAGGGAAGAGCCTGCCCCCCCTGGCTGTGCCCTCTCTGCAGAGAGCGAAAGGTTACAGGCTGCTAGAGGAGGAGAAAGCTCCCGTTACTCACCTCTACCCGCTGGCTGAGGTGGGCATGGAGGCTGGCAGAGGCGCCCCACCCTTCCCGGGGCTGGAGGAGAAGGCGGAGGAGGTGCTGCCCATGGAGGACATCTCTAAAGTGTATGACGAGACTCTGCCCTCCTACGCCCAGACCACTGAGACAGCGGGGGTGACATTACACGAGGAGGCGCCTGAGGAGGTGCAGCCGGCTGAGGTGGATGTGGAGGTAGAGGAGGCGGTGAACGGGGAGGGGGTAACTCCGGCAGAGGCAGGGATGGAGGCGGCGGATACGATAGAAGACACCAGACCGCTGAGCCGACTGAGCAAAGCCAGCAGCAGGGCCAGGTCAGACGATCTCACTGTATGAACCTGTGAGAGCGAGCACATGTACACCTGCACACACCAACAAAAGAGAGAGAGAGAGCACACACACACCTAACTCAAGACAACGCACACTCTTGAACAGGCAGGTCAAAAAACAAAGGATGGAAAATCAACAGGGATAGATTAAAACCTTTAGACACGGGCAACAATTCTACAAAAAAAAAATCTGCGTGTTTGTGATAAAAATGAAATATAAAAAGTAGAGGTAAAGAGGGGAGAAGTAGGTTTTTTATTAAGCGTGTTCTTATATTTAAAAAATGTGGACACATGCAGGGGGGAAATGTTTTTACTTGATGAAAATCCATGTTCAATTTTTAGAAACATCTTTTTCTATTGAAAGAGTTTTAATCATTTACAATGGAGGATTAGACATTTTTACAAGGGGTTTGAGTAGATAGGGGGGAAGAGAGTTATAATATACTTGTGTGTCTGCAAATCAGTAATTTCGCTGTAGTTAGGCACTGACTTTCATTCCCATTCAGACAGCGACACGCTGCACATGCAGTATGTGGCCGCTGCACACGGCGCGTGTGAGAGGGCTCTCGCATGTACACACATCACACGACTAAGTGCCGGTACATTTACAGGTACACAGCTCTTTGAGAAGACGAAGAAAAGTCCATTTTCAGGTTGAGGAAGAGCGTACCTTGTTTTTTCTTTCTTTTTTTTTTCTTTTTTTTTTTGCACATTCAGAGGTTTAGACTCTGTGCAAGGCCTTTAACCCTCATAACACCTCATCTATGCATCCATTTACACAGGATTCTTTCAAGTGAAGAGAGATGTGCATGAATTTCAGAGCATTTCTCTCCTTTTCATGTTTATATACCAGGTAGCACAGCCAGAGCTGAGTTAGTGAGGAAAAACAAAAAAAAAAACAACAAAAAAACAGACCACATGTTGAATGTCTTTTTCAATGTGATTCTCTTCATTTTAGATTTGCTCATGTTTTGTAGCCTTTACTGTGATATCAGTTGTCCACGGCAGAGAGCAGGGCTCATTTTGCCCCTATCAGAGAATGAACTATAGTAGCGACCTCAGGCCAAATCCTCTCTTTTCGTGCTGTACAAACAGGCGTCCGGGCGATAAAGATCATGCACCATCAGCACAAAGTATTGTTGGAGGCGAGACAATAAAAGAAACGGCGCTCATCAATGAAAACAAGCATCCTTGACCTGGCTGTGAAAAAATCTTTCGACTTTGACATTACGTGACCAAAAGCAAGTTCATACCCCCGCAAGAAAACAACAATACTCGGGACAAGCTTTTAAATACAAAGAAACAAACAACTAGGGGGCAATTCCCGCTGTACATAATGCCCTATCTCATGTCTGATAATGTACATAATGTACAGAGCGGCTGTATTTCACTGTCTGGAATCACACAAGTTATAAATGTGATAATAATATTGATTGTCGACAATAATACTGATCTCAAAATCCCGAGAAGATTCCCCCCAGACAAAAGGAAAATTTTTTTTAAAAATATATATATACATATATATATATTGGTCCAGCCTTTTTCTTCTAGATATAACTGATAAATATAACATCAATATGAGTTTTTGAACATTTTCTCATACTTCTTAAATTCAGGTCCCATAAAATAGCCCTACTCTTGTCTCAGCCCTAATTGAGGATTTTAAAATGCTATTTTTCCTCTCACACTGCAATAATCTTTATTTTTCGGAAATAATCCCTTCTTGAGATAACGTAAGATCCAAAAGAAAACTTGTTTGGCTTATAAATAAGCCTGCACAATTTCAGAAATGTGTCTCAGTGATCAAATTCAAGACTAAACTCTGCGTATTTTATCTGTTCTCAGAGTTGAGGAACCTCTGAGAAGCCTACAAGAACAGCAAAAGAACTCCTGCTGATTTATTCTTTGCGCCTTTTTTCTCCTACAGTGGTTCTGGGAGAAACAGTTCACAATTAATTCATCTCCAAATAAGAAGCTGATTTATTATTTTGAGTAGCAAAATGTTCCTCTGCGGTATCGTCAAGCATCTGAGTAAAGATTAATTTCTTTGCAAATCGTTACCAAGTATTATAAGACAAAGCATGTTAAGCCTTAAAATATACCTTAGGGTTTATCACAAATCCTCCTCTCACATTCTCTGGCTTTGTTTACTCAAACAGCTGCCACTGTATGATTTCCTGTGCCTTATCTGTAAATGTAAATTCTCAAATGTTGTAAGATTGTAGCAAGTGCTTATATTGCTCTGGGACCTATGTGAATTCGATGTTTTATTTGCTTTTTTTTTATCTGACTTTTTGTATGCAACCCCTCAGCACATACATGAATTCAAACACACATCACACATGAACCCACACAACCACATACATGAAAACATGTCTCTATTATGCAGCACAGATGGCTTAATGACATGATAATTCATCTATCTTAAGAAGACATTAGGGCATAAAGTTGCATGTTTGGACACACTCACACACTCCAGGCTTATATGCTGATACATGTGCCTTTGGGTGCACAGACACCTCACAGTGTAGGTTTTGGGGGTATGATCAAACGGCTCAAGAGAAACTCAGAGAGAAGGCAGCTGTGACCCCTTTGTGACCCCCAGCCATCCCTTCGCCTCCCATAATCCAATGCTGTGGAATCTGAATCCAAAAAGAGCCTTCAAAGAATCACCAAATTGCTTAAAGATTTAACAGTGTTACAATTAAAACACGATGCTGGTCCTTCTTGTGTACTTCGATATGACTGGTAATGTATGATTTTTTGTATTTTAAGACTGTTGCATTGCCTGTATGTTTGTAAGAAGACATGATTAATCTTTGGAAAGAACAAAAAAAAAAAATCCTTTTTACTAACTTGTAGTCTTCTTTGCTGATAGATGTGTGGCAGTATCTTCTTTTGGAATGTGAACCAACGCAATAAAAAGTCACACGTGGTCAAGAAGTGTTGTGTCAGTGTTTCTCTGCAAAGTACGCACACACAAGCACACACGCACACACGCACGTGCACATGCACGCACGCACGCACACACACAGAAAAAGAAGAAGAAGATTAGAATCAACTAAATCAAATAATTTAGGTTCACAATGCAGTATGTTCAGTTATCTGACCTATAGATATGTTTTATATTAAACATTAAAATAATACAATTGTTAAAGGGGATACACATAGTCAAGTAGTAGGAAGAAAACATTTATTTAGACGTGCATATACATACATGTGACATACTTGATGTAATGCAGGTTTTTTGGTTGTTTACAGATACATGCAACACCAGGTATTAATCCAAATCTGAATAATGGAATTTTTCTTGAGTTTTTCAGTCTTATGCTCCTTTATACTTCTACAACAGACTAAAAATACTCTGTTACAGGAAAAAGTCTGGCATTTAAATTTTAACTAAATTAAAAAAAGAAAAGTACTGCCATTAAAATGTACTTTAAGTACCAAAAGCAAAAGCACTCATTATGCAGAATAAGTCTTTATGAATAATGTATGTTGTTAATACAGGGTTATGATAAACGATGCATTTCCGTCTTTCTTAATTTAATGTTGCAGGGGGTAAATGTGAAGTTAATTTTAACTACTTTTTTATACTTTTGGTTACATTGTGATTCCTATATTCCTTATGTTGACTTATCATTACAGTGAATCATAATTTATTTATTGATTATATTTGGATTAATTTAAATCTGCAAAGTGACAAGTAACCAAAGCCATTAGATAAATGTAATGGAGTGAAAAAATGCGAAAATAAAGGGGTGTAAAAGCAGAACGTAAAAAAAAGAAAAGGGGGGAGAAAGAAGGGGGATGACAAGCAGGAAAGGGCCACAGGTTGGAATCGAACTGCAAGGACTACATGGGGCACACACTCCACCAGTTAAGCTAGAGGTTGCCCCTGAAATTTAATGTTGAAATATGCAAATGACACACAGATGAAGGCTGATTACTTTTATAACGCTAAGACTTTTTACAATGACAATTAGCAGGCTTTGCAGAAGCTCGCAGACAATTAAAAACAAAACCCTCTGTTAGTGTAAAATAAATGATAAATTAACAGACAAGCTGGCTAATTCGAATCTGAGGGGAGTAAATTTACAATTTGCCTAATCTGCATGTCTTTGGACTGTGGGAGGAAATCAATGTGAGCACAGGGAGACAATGCAAACTCCACCTTGAAACTATTACAGTCATAATGCATGCTCCAGCTATAAGTCTGTACTATAAGTCGGGTTTACTTGTTTGACAAAGGATAAGATACAGAGGAGAGTGTGTATTAAAATAGTCTTATGATTGAGCCTTGAGGATTGATGAAAGGTTGGGATGATTACCACTGAATCACCACTAAGGGGCAGTATTGTAAAAGGTATTTTTAGTCCCAAATCCAGCCTTTCTCTCTCTTCCATCACAGGCTGGTTTAAACAAGGTAAAAAAAAGTCAGGTAAAAAAGGTAAAAAAAAAAAGATAAAAACTTAGCTTATATGTATTCAAAAGTTGGATCGGTTTGGTATTATTTCACAACTAGTCATGTGAAAATTGATTCAACATTCCTAAATATTTCTACACTCATTTTCCACATGATGCACCATCTTGATCTTGGTACATCCTTTTGTGGTTTCACATGATAGTTACACAAGCACTCTGCATGTTGTTCCTTCATTTGTTCTGTATTTTGAAACTGCATTACTTGATTTTTGGCCACTACTGGGCACTCCCAAACAAGCTGACATGCAGCTCTGTTATTTGACCAGTTTTGCCTTTTCACTATTTCAGTTTCATCTCAACAAATCTCTTGAGTAAATGGAACTTCGAAGAGGGCCAACATACCAGTGACTTGTAAGTTAACAAAAAATAGCCAAAACTCACAGCATTAAACACAGCTGGAGTGCCATGTATGGTCAGTTATGCGAGAAGCCTTTCAAGAGCTTTCAATAGTTTCCGAACACTACTACAATAACTGTACTGAATGGCATGTTTGAATAAGGACCTAATAATAATATCTTGTTATTCTTGTACATTTCCTACAAAGTGCTCTGAGCTTAAGCATGTTTTAAAGGATTATTTCGGTGCGCGCCGGGTAGAAATTGAAGGCAACTCAGATGAGCATGTTTATATTTCATTTTAACTTCCATGATATCTCCACAGGTAGACTGGATTTGGAAAGGAGAAAAACATGCCCTTGCTCATCATCATTAGTGGCTCAAAAACGTAATCACAGAGCTTTAAATGCAGTGAAGCGGTTCTCTAAAGAGAAGCACTTGAACCACCCTGAGATCCATGATCCTAGCATACAAACTCATTCTGCAACGACAGAAAGACAAACGAAAATATTTATGCAACACTAGTGGGAAACAGTTTGTTCACTGACCGTTTTACTGCTGAATGTGATTGTGTGAAAGCCCCATTCGTGGCAAATGAAGCAGAAACTCACAAACTCACAAACATGATAACATACAGGTATGGGTCAGATTACTTTGAAACATAGTCAGTTACTGAATTAAAATTTCATGACCATTTTTTTGTAATTAGTAACACAATTGATCACATTACAAACTAAATTAACATAACCTGAATAGTTTTGGGTTCGTTTTCGATAACTTCGAAATAAAGCATTAAAAATATTGCTATTTATTTTTTGTAATCTGATTATGTCATCCCAATTACATGTAATCCATGACTACCCAACCCTAAAGAGTGAAACAGGTTTTGGAGGGCTACCATGATATCAAACAGTCTTTATTGAGATCGCAGCACATGGCTTATCTGAAAGAGATGCTATGATTTTCCACAACAAAAGACAATCAAGACTTTTGGGAAACAGGGAATGCCCGCTGAGTCTAGTAAACACACCTTATGGAAACCACTCTGCAATTATGTGCCGTCGTTACGTCTGCTGTGTGTGGGCCTGTTGTGATGTGGCTCTTGAGAAAATTGAATCTGTTTGGGTTGTGTCTGACTAAGAGACCACCCCTTAAACTAAACCAACCAAACTCCCAGACAACCCTGAGAAACCCAAAAAATAGTAGCCACTAGCTGGTAAAGTTTTGTTGCATTTCCTGCCCTCAACCAGTCACGGGGAACACCATAAAACAAGCCTGAGAGAAAGCTGCCATTGTCTATAATGAAAACGCTACCTGCTGTTTCTCATTTTCATTTTACATGAGCTGACATCTCAAATTCAATAGCAAACGATCCATTTTGCTTTTTTAAGGTGTACTCTGTCTGCCGAAATGAGGTTGCAAGGTCTGTTTCATATTAAATTTCAGAATAATACTTGTTGACATAACTATAGCCTGGGAACCAGACAAGACCAGACGTTTGCATTATGCATCCACTAATCAGAAGATCAGCGATTCAATCCCTTTCTCATCCAGTCTCAAGAAACATCATGAAACCAAAATTATTTTGGGTGTTTGCTGTGGTTGCTGTGTCAACGGTGTGTGATGTCAATCGTTAACCAATGAGCAGATAAACCCTTGATGGTAGCCTCACCACTGTATGAATGTGTGTGTGAGTGAGTGAAGATGGCTTGTAGTGTAAAACCGCTTTGTGTGGTCGGGAGACCAGAGAGGGGCTATAAAAGTGCAAGTCCATTTTACCATATTTGCTGGCTGATGCATCTGGTTTCTGCCCTTCATACAGGATTTGCAGACAACCTCGACTTGTGTTACTATTAAAATCAATTCACATAATAATCTCGATTCTCGTTTTTAACGATTCAGAATCGATTCAAAAACCCTAATCATCGATTATAGACGATATTTACTAATTCAAGTCTATTCTTAACCCTCTATTTTTTTATTATTTGGAAAAGTCTTAATAATTTGGAGACCGTTTGTCGGGTCGTTTTACCTTTTTCGCCGGTGAAAGCTGCCGGCTGTGCCGTTCAGAGGGATGTCTCCGATGCATTGTAGCTCTTCTCTCTCTGGTTGAATCCTAAGTATCCAGCCCTGGAATACAGGTGTTTTACAGGACCTTGTTCAATAAATACATAATGATAGATCCGATATAGGGTGTCTTTCGCCCATAGTTTATCCATATTTCGATGATAAAAGTACATTAGCATCGATGCTAAACGCCATATTGGTTTCCCATGGTTCCTTTGCAGAGGTCAGAGGTTTGTTTCGGTCTTGTCCACCAATCGGAAGACGAGCCGACGCTTTGTATCCGCTTACGTATCCCATACGTCATCTCGAGCAAACTGCACTGTGATTGGTCTAATCCTACTGTTTCTATCGCTCTGTGTTATTGGTAGCGCCTCCTGCATTAGAATAAACTCTGGTAGCCCCTATAATAACAATAATGAGACAAGGGTAAACCTGGAGACAGTCTAACAAGCAGCAGGGCCTCATATGGGTGTAAACTCTGTGTTCACTGCAGGCAGAGCAGGCAGGAGAATCAGGCCCCTCTCTGAAGTGTCAGGAGTGTGATGTGGCCCCTTGCATCATCACAGATAGGAGCTCCTTTGCAGAATGGCACAGACAATGGGATACACAAACAACTGCAAAAAAAACCATGGGACTCTTTTTTGGAAAAGTGTGTCCATTTTTTGAACTATAAAAATTACAATGTTTTTTTTTTCACTTTCTGATTCCCAACACTTGGGAGAAAGGTTTTCTACAACAAAAAAACTTGTACATAATAAAACCTCCATAATTTCATGCATACTTTGCTTTCATATGCCACTGGCAAAACAGACTGGTGTATATCCTGAAATTACACCTCCAATATTTTCAAATCAAATCGAATCGAATCATGAGGTACTGAAAGATTCACACTCCTATTAAGTACTATTTTCAAATTCTGATGAGAAAAAATGGCAACATTTGTTCGCAGACATATTAAGGCTACACTGTTAAAGCTCATCTCTGCATGCTGTAGTGTGTTTACATTTGTCTGTCGCTCAGTGTTACATATTTTATTTCTCTGACTGGTTGTACGGCTTTCCAATTGCGTGCAGAAGGCTTTTGCTTCATGGTTGTTGATAGCGCCCATTGAAAACTGAAAATGAATTGAGAGGTTCCCGACTAATTCACTTTAGCAAGTTGGTTTGCTGATTCTGTAGCCTGAACAATTGTCCGCCTCTATCTCATACTAATCATTTGTCAGTGGATTTTTTTGTGCATTTTCAAACACAAAAAAGAAAACATGCAGTGTGAACTAAGGACTCTCAAGCTCAGGAGGTCAAATGGGTAGAGTAGTAAAATATAGCTAAATTTCTGCAATATGTTGTCTTCAACAAAATGTCTGAGAAAAGGTTCACAAAATGCAACATCAAAGACAGCCACCAGACCACCAGAGTCATCACAACACTCACTTCCTGTATTGCACCCTTTTGTGTGGGAGGCCTGGCCAGGTTTAATCTTGACACACTTGACAAGTGTCACTTGCAGTAATTTCAGTTTCATTTATTCTCATATACATACACAGTATACAGTTCATTCCTTTTTTGTTGCCTTAGTAAAATTAAATTAAAGCTGTATTTTAGAGTTAAGGAACCTAGAAGGTGACAAACAGCAGATGCAGATACTCACTGTCGGTAAGTGGAGTCACTATTTTTATCAGACTGGATCTGGTTTGACAGGATGTGACTTCTTTTACATGTTTGCTTAATTCTGAGCTTTTGCCGCATTTTGTGTTTGTACTTTCATTTTATTAGTCTGTGATTCATTGTTATTGCTGCCTATTTTGGCCAGGAGACATGGGAGAATTTTGAACCTTGTTTTTGGAATTGACCAAATTAGAAGCCTACGTAAACGTGGTGTGTATAATTCAACTGTCTGTGTTTCAAGGTCGAATGGAGAATTTTTGTAAATATTTGGGCTTCAACGGGACCTTTTCTCTGATATGTTGCATATTGTGGATTTTCTCACCAGCAGGTAAAATTAATTTACAACACTGTTAATCTGACAATTTGTATGAAATAGTTTGACGGTTTGGGAAATATGTTCATTCACTCTCTTCCTGAGAGTTAGATGAGAATATCAATACCACTCTCATATCTTTACAGTAAATGTGAGTCTGAATATGAACAGCTAAATGATGTTCTTGCATTTTAGTTTTTGTACAGATTAAAGAAACAAGATATAAGGTGTTAAGGGGGTTTAAGAAGTGCTTGTAGGTGGATTCATTCACCTTTAGCCTGAGGCCATAGATGAGTCAACAGACCGCAACCAAATCTGCCAGGGATCTGCTTACCCCATACGACAAGAAAAAATGTCTCTATTAGGATCCCACGTTCTTTAATTGAAATGCCTTTTGTCCGTGTCACACTTTTTAAATTTTTTATCAGAAGCATCCAGAAGGTCGAATCAACCCTTATGAGGGCCCTACATGGGCCCCACTTTGGGGAACCCTTGTGTACATAACTTACATATGATGCAAAAACATAAATAAGCTTGACTTCACTGAAAGTATCCGTTTCCACTCAATGCAATTACTGACATTTATCAGAATGTTATTTAGTGACATACTGATTTTAAATTTACCTCCCCATGCAAGTCCTGTCTGAAGTGAAATGTTATTATTGGTAAAGTGTTACAATGATACCTTTCCCATCAACAACTGATGGGAACATTAATGAATCTTAACTGTATGCGCAGATAGGAAGTGAAATATACTCAGAATGCATTAGCTTTGTCCAGCAATCATTCTGCTATGGTACAGTAACACCACTAAGACAAATCACACCATAACACTAGAATTGGCAGCAATATTAAAGGCACTTTGTAGATTATTTGTGGTAATGATTACATTTGCTCATGATAATGTTGGATGTGTGGCTGCTGGTAAGGGCATAGAAAATTCTTTTTCAGTGCCTGCTGAAACAGAGACAGACAACCACATTCACACCTATGATTCGAGAGTCACCAGATGAAAGGCTGACTATAACAACAGTGCGAACCATAGTACCATCGTGCCACCAACGAATCAGCATATTTCCCTTTATTCCCTGAATCAACTAACGTTAACTATTTTATTGATATGATATGACCATACAGCATCCCATTAATAAAAGCTGAGAATTACTATCAGCTTCACTTGTCCAAGCCGCATCGCCTTATAACTAAATATAGGTTAATCAACCAACTGAAACCCACAAAGACCTCCACAAACTTAATGCATTACAGTAGAACAATTATCAGGACTGCGGACAGAAACACAGACAGAGCAAAATGATTTCATCTGACGCTGAGATCCACTGCCAAAAGGCCAGTATTAGAGGAGTTGGGAGTAAGAACAGGCTGGACAGAGACACACACTCAGCGCTGCAGCATGTGTGTATTTGTAGGTGTGTGAGAGAGAGAGGGGAGGAGATGATGAACTAATTCACTAATGTTTCTGTTAGTTATTCAGGGTGTTGCATGGTCACTTTTTGACATTTGATATTTTTCTAGTATAAGCTCACCCAAACCCGCCACATCACTACCACTAATGATAAGCAGATAGATACATCTATAGCCTCTTGAGATACCCGCTGGTCAAAGGCACATATTTGGGATGCTAAAATCTTAATTAATAGAACTATTTACATTTCAAATGTTTTGGCGGTTGCTCCATTATAGGAAGAAAAAATACTCAATATCCTAAATATACAATGCTTTTTCTCTCTCCGTATATGGGATGTGCCGGATGTGGCCCACAGACCGCCAGTTGACAATCTGTGCTTTACGACATCACAAATTTGAGACTTACTTCTTTGGTTTCTGGCTTTGAGAGATGTTCATAAATATTGATTGAACTTTCCTCGAATATCACATCCAACCACCATCCAACCATGCTGTTAAAATGGCATTACATTTGGTGAACAGCACATTACAACTTGGACTCAATCACAGCTTAATAGCACACTACTATGATAAGACTTAGTCCTACTATAATGTATGCCTTGCTACAGACAGAGCAGCAGTTTCCCCTCTTTCCAGTCTTTAGAATTGGTGCTACATGACCAGAGAAAACAGTGAAAAGAACATGGCACTGGCTTTTGATTAAAAGGTAGAAAACCTACAACCAGAATGCATCAGACCAATAAATGCTTTGGCTGGTGGGTGATGTAATGCAGCCTCATCTGTTCAGCACAATAGCAGCTGGCCGGATCTCATATTACAGTCAAACGGTAAGCTAAAATGTGTTTCTGAAATCATAGAAATATGCAACTAAGTGACAGAATCTCAGTTTATATTTGATCAGTGATGCTTGGTTTTGCCATTTGAGCTCTGTTTCCAGGACGCTGTTTTTATTGTGCAGGAAGCAATACAGTGCCCACTGTCTGTTCACAAATCTTGCCATTAAGGGGCATTAAAAAAGTGTCTGAAAACATTTTGAAAGACAGAGAAAGAGGAGCAGGTGTGTCTCTTGTTCAGCTGAATACTCTTAGTGTCCATGGTGACACCAGCATAGGTGGTGGGCAGTACAAAAATACAAAAGTACAGCCTGTAGTTTGAGCAACAGCCCCAAGAGCCAGCGAAACGCCACCAAATGACGTAGTTTCACTGAGTTTCACTGTGGGAGGATGAGGAATAATTAGGCACTGTTTATATGAAGGGAATCTACTATACACATCTGCACATAAAGCCACACTGCTCTGATACAAAGCTAGTTGAAAATCAGTGAAGTATCCCTTCAGTATTGAGCATGCAGCTATAAGAGTGGTATCAATCCTCTTATCTAACTCTGGGAAAGAAAGCATATATCCAATATATATGCAAACTTTTATTTTAACTCCAGTGTAATAACAACATGCTTACATTTAAAATTAAATCTATTGTCTCAAATTAATGTTTCCCTCACAGAAGGAAAAACTATCTCAAGGGTGGTTGGCAGCAGAGTGATCCTGCACTGCAAGAACGAGACAAAAAGCACGCTCAGTCAGCTGACATGGAAAATGGACAAGGATATCTTATTCACTTTCAACCCAAGTTTACCCCTATATGAGAGTTCAAAAGCTCACAACCTGACAATAAATATGTCTCTGTTGGAGAGTAAACAGTACGCGCTGGTCATAGACAGAGCCCATCTGTCTCATACAGGAAACTACACCTGTGAGATCAATACAAAAGAACTACTCGAAGAACAGAAGTGGGAGCTGATAATTACAGGTGAGCTAATCTGTCCTCACAGGTGTGTTTTCTCAAACATAATTCTGTAGGACAAACAGCTTCTCAAGCATAGAGCTTGGATATGTTTACTAAAACTACATCATGGCACAAAATGTTAGTTCTTGGCTATTTTGACAAGCCAGAGGACATGCAAGCACCACCAAACTTCCTTTATGAAACTAAAATCTCACTTCCACAAATATCACACTGCCTTCACAGGAAGTTGAGCTAAAATCAACCTCATATTAACCTTGTAGTGCATTTAATAATAATATTTTTCCCCCAGAGCCGGTGGAAAATGGAAATTCTGACAAGCTAATGATCGCCATGGCAGCTACTGTTCCTTGTGCGTGTTGCCTGATCTTTATAATTACTTTGGTCATTCTGCTAAAAGTCCACAAACGTGCACAGTAAGTTGCATTTAGCATGTGATCGTACACTCAAGATTATTACTATTGGCATTATACTGCTAGAATATAATTAAAATGTCACTCTCTTTCAGGGCTCATTCACAGACTGCAGAAATGGTAAATATAAAAGTAAGCACCTTGTCATTTGAGAAGTTACAACTTTTATACAATCTGTAGATTTAGAAGTACCAGAGCTTCACATTGAGTGAAGTTAAGACAACTCATATTACAGAGGGTTTTGCTGAGATACTGAGATCAAACTGAGCTGTAGTATTTTTAAGTCAAGTCGTCAATTTTTAATTTTTGTTCTATTCCTCTATTTTTTTTTTTTTTTTAATAGCAGGAGCGAGAAGAAGACATATATGAAAACTGCTTGGAAACTAATCAACGACGTGGCTATAATCAGCGTCAGCATTACAAACCCAGGACTCACTGATATGAAACACAGTCCAAAAATCCAAAAGGGAAGTGAGCACCTGTGTTTGAAAGAGTTCATTTCAATGGAAAAACCATCTTTTCCGGAATACAAAAACATTTTTTTAACATCCTCTGTCTGAATTATTCTCACTCTGAATAACTTCTTTAATCTTTTTTAAATTTATAGTTTAACATACAATTTTTAAAAGCTTTCTCAATGAATGTACTGTGTATGATGAGGGGGGGCAGCAAAACAAGCTGAACACTTGACATATTATCACCTTGAGAGGTTATAATAAAATGTGTTTGCTGACAGTTGCCTATTTATGTATTTATACATTTTTTCCTCCTAATATCTGACTTTTTAGCTGCTAAATGCTACACTTTGGCCCAATTCGATTTCTTTTTTCTTTTTTTTTAAACTCTACCCCTCATTTTTGAATGCAACCTTGCTCATTTGAACAGAGTTATAAGGGGTAGTGCTTAAAACACATCAGTGTGCTGGCGTTTACATATACACAGATGCTATAAGTGTTGCAGGACATTGCAAATATGCCATCTTCTGCAGTGGACAGAAGACAGAAAAATAAAATAATTGGTAAAAAGAGACTAAAAGGCTCTGTATAGCTGGTAACTGAAATAGACTGATAATTCTCTATAGGAATTTCTATATGAGCTACCTCTTTCGCATCACACAATTATCTCATCCATATGTGTGTGTGTGTGTGTGTGTGTATTGCTTAGTGCAGCTTTTAGTTGTTGTAAAGGTCTTTGTTGACAGATGATGATTATGTTACAGAGGAGTTACAACTGGACAATCACACTAGCAGTATCTTCTTAAAAGATACTGCATGGGTTAACAGAACTTGAAGCCGCTGCATTCATCATTCATGGTAACACATTTGTCATAGATGCCCAAGATTGTGGACTTAGTATAACCTTAGCCCACATAAGGATGTTTAGTCATTTCCTGTGTACTTTACCTTAAAATAAATTGCAGTGATGCAGTCGGCGATGATGGGGTTGGCAGTATGTTTGTCATCCTGAGACTTAGTTAAAATTTGATTATAGGCCAACCGGTTTTGAGTATAATCGTCAATGAAATTGCATTTTTATGTTCAAAACCAATGAGCATTTGAAATGAAATTCAACTATGAATTACCAAACAATAAACTGCAGCTGTGAGTAAAAGAACAAATAAATGATAAGGAGGCAACAAAGAATGAAAGAACTGAGGATCAACAAAGGTTCAACAGTTCAAGAGTATAATATATATATATTAATATTTGGTAATAGTGGTTAACCTCATATTCAATAAAGGTATGGAATCTTTTTTCTTTCTTCTTTGTATTTTTTGTTTGTTCGTATTTTTGTTTGCTCATGCTTGTTTTGTAAATATGGAGTTATCTGGTTTTGGAGATGTACCCACATGGAGTTATATGGGTTCATCTCCAAAACACTGAGTCCTGCACTTAACAAAATACAGTTTAAAAGCATGTTTTTTTCCACTCCTAAATAAACTTTTCTTTCCAACACCACATTTCCAGGCTTTCTTTTAAAGATATAACAGGTTGTTTTTGTGTCATAATTTTCTTCAGTTAAACAGAGGAAAAACTCAGGTAGTTGTTTTTGGACCCAAGGAGGAACGTCTTAAAATAAGCATGCAGCTCCAGTCACTTCAGTTAAAAACCTCAGACCAGGCCAGGAATCTGGGTGTTGTCATGGATTCAGACCTGAATTTAAAAAAAACACATACAAACAATTACAAAGCCAGCTTACTATCACCTTAAGAATATTTCTAGGATTAAAGGTCTGATGTCGCAGCAGGACCTTGAAAAACTTGTCCATGCATTTATCTTTAGTCGAGTTGACTACTGTAACAGTATCTTCTCTGGTCTGCCTAAAAAGTCAATCAGACCATTGCAGCTGATCCAGAACGCTGCTGCTCGAGTCCTTACTAAGACCAAGAGAGCGGACCACATCACTCCAGTTCTGAGGTCTCTACACTGGCTCCCTGTCTCTCAGAGAATAGACTTTAAAATTCTCTTGCTAGCATATAAAGCACTGAATGGTTTAGGCCCAAAGTACATCAAAGACCTTCTAGTCCAGTATGAACCATCAAGACCACTCAGGTCATCTGGTGCAGGTCTGCTCTGTGTTCCAAAAGTCAGAACTAAACATGGAGAATCAGCATTCAGTTTCTATGCTCCGTATATCTGGAACAAACTACCAGAAAAGAGTCTGAGTTCTTTTAAGTCAAGGTTAAAGACTCACCTGTTCACTGCTGCCTTTCACTAAAAGGCTTTTTACTTTTTTAATTTAATATTTTACTTCGTGTTTTTATATTTTTGGGTTTTATCTGTTGTTTTCCTACTTGCTGTTTTTAATCACCTTTTACATACTTCTTTTATAATGTTTTAAATGTGTTTCCTTTCCCCCTGTTGTTGTATTTCAATGTTCTGTGTGAAGCACCTTGAATTGCCTTGGTGCTGAAATGTGCTATACAAATAAAGTTGCGTTGCCTTGCCTTTTTGACACCTAGCAGAGTTTTTACACCCACATGGACACATCCACACATGCCAGATCAAGAGTTGTACAAGTCACATCCTGATGTTTCATGTTTCCTGCTAATTCACAGTTATTACTCTGCCTAACAATACACATGGTATTTTTGTTTTCGGTGTTGAGAAAGCTGCTTCTTCAATCCACCCAACTAAGTCATGAGTCTTGTCTGTTTGTCTTTGCTCTGGCTCTATATTTTGTTCAACTGATAAAAAGTATGATATAACACAGCAAAAAACATTCCTGAATACCTGAATCAGTGTGCAATACTGGTTCAGGTACTGATACTGATACTGATTACGTATTAGGGATGGAATGAGTAGAGTGTATACAGTGAGTGGGGAAATATATGAGGCATTTGTAATGTTTATGCTTTAATGAGTACAAGGGCAAGGTAAATGGCAAAGATAATTAAATAGCAAACAATAAAAACAACATAAGATATCAGTGTGAGAACTAGTACACTGAACTATGCCTCTTAAAAAAAATCCAAACAATTTGGCACAGAAAAGCAAACAAAAACAACGTGCATACTACAAAAATACAGCACACAATGTAAATCAAAGATGTAATGCTTGAAAATAAAAAAAAAAAGAAAGAAAACGGGCTGCCTCTCTGAAAGAAAAAAAAACACACACTGACTGCGTCCATGTGTTTCCAGTTTTTGAAAATATTGTGTAGAGTAGCCTCAGCCTGCAGACTGTCTTGCTCAGCAGCATTTCTTTAACTGTGCACACATATTGGATATCATTAATTGCACATTTACAAACTACAATTATGTGATGGTGACTTTAACCGTTCATGTGAGATGAAATAAGTACTCTAATGATTTAGCACTGCACTCTTTTAACACTGACAATGCAGCAGAATCAGAGACATAAGTTGTGTTCAGAATAATAAATAAGATGTTATTTATACTAACTAGCTTGCTCAACAGCAACAGCAACAACGGCACAATGTGTCAGTGTTCCCGCATACCTGTTTTTTTAGGACACAATGGCTGCACCCTGAGATAAACAGAGTTTAACTTTCAGAAGGCTTCAGTGCTCACTGCATGTCATGTGAAAGAAACAACCAATCATACCCAACAGATATCTTTCTCTTTTTCTGTTAATATCAGTCTGTGTTAAGAATGGACAAGATGTCGATTATTTTAGTGCAGGGCTACCAGAGCTATGAATCTGTCACACAGACAATATTTTAAACCTAATATACACTCAAAAAACAGCAGCTGGAGGAAGATCAGCTCTGCACTCTGGACTCCTGGTAAGTGGGCAATGACACGGTGCTGGTTATGGTCACTCGGCAAACTCAGCAGCCTCTGTGCTTTTTAAAGTTTGCAGAGAGTAGGCGCAATAGTAGCACTAACCCCACCTTTTCTGGGCAACTGTCAACATAGCATGACTATTAGATCAAAACTTTCTGCTCAACTGCTCCACAATGCATTGACTCTCTGCAGACTTTGCATGAGAGCAATGGCTCGCAGCAGCAGATATTTTAAGCCATGCTAAAATCTGTTAATATGTCATTTCATTAAGTTTTTTTTTTTCCCAGTTGATAAAGTAACCCTTTAGATTCCCAATTTGTGGCCAGTTTATCAAAGTAACATCTCTTTGGAAAGTTCCTGCAACATTTTCAGAGATGTGAGCACTGCTGGCTGGGTTAGATAGGTAGATAGTCAGTCATATTATATGTGAGTAAACTCCAGTGTACTTAGCAGGCAGCATGCAGTACATATACAAATTGTGTGTGTAGAAGGCAGTACATTAGTATGCAATTCCAATCACAGCCATCATCTTTTCATATCACACATTCTTCTTCCTTGACGTACTTGTAGCTGGTGCCTACATTATCCACAATGCAACCCAACTATCGACATTTTGGTTGGAGACATGGATGTGTTATGCTAGAAGCGGCTGATGTAACCCCAAGCCACTGACGTCAAACAGAGAAGGGAAGCTGTCTACAGACATCTGGTAATCTCATTTCTTTCTGACTCCACACCAACAGATTTTTTTTTCCATTTTCAAGTTTTCAAGGGACACTGACTTCAAGCAATAAACAAGACTTCACTGAGCTCCTTTAGTAGCCACAAAAACATTTATAAAACTGTATTGACATACAGTATGAACTAACACTCCTCAATACCTGAAAACAAGGTTTTCTGTGTAAAATCAGTGGAGCTACCTTTATAAAATATTACATTATTGTCAAAATTGTACCCAATTAAATGAGGGTTTTTTTGCACATTTTAGTGCACAATACATACTGTGTCCTTATACACTTCCTTCCTTACAGAGTTTGGCCTAATTTGGCATGCCATTAAATGTTTCTTTACTTTGTTTTTTACAATATAAAGCATTTTGATTTGCTTTTAGTTATGAAATTTGTAAGTAAATTATCCTTTGATTAGGTGAACACCCAAATGTACAATGTCAGCAGAAATAAGCATGTATTGCGTTTTTTGGTTCATTCATCAAAATAAATATTTTCTATGTTTATATGGACGACATGGAGATTGGAAGAATTTGAAAGGATTTGGAAACCTGTGATTTCATATTTAGAAAGGGCGGATGGTTAAGATGCACTGTCTATACATAGCTTCCATCAGACGTGAGTAGCACTACATCAGGTTTGGGGTTGAGAGGGAGGCTTTATGTTATATGGTATTTGTAGTGCTTTTTTATGTTTGTTTTGTTTTAACTGGATTTCAAAATGAGGCAATATGTTCATTATATTGAAACATGTATTTATGCTGCATGGACACTTCACAATAAAGATATTTGAAATGAAAAAAAAAATAAAATAAAATAAAATATATGAATAACATAGAAAATCAGCTATGTGACACCATTTTAATGCATGGTTGTAATATTGCTACAGTGGTTGTGTGTGTCTCAGAGAAAGATAAAGATAAGGCACATTTAAGTTAAAATTTTAAAGATTCACTAATGAGTTTTTCACCATAAGTAGCATTATGGCGGAGTGAAAAAATTGTCAAAGAGAATAATGTGTCTTCAGTTGTGAGTATAAAAGTAACAAGTCAAACAAAGGAGTGTGATTTGAGTCCTGGGAGATTTAGGTTAGCTTCTTGGTTTAAGGCTTGTGCTTACAGTCTTGCCATGTTGTCTTGATTAAAGAAGATTATTCTAGGAGGATTACTAATCTACTTATAACCCTTACCCAAGGATGACTAGAGGGCACTAAACATAAAGATTGAATAGAACATAATAGATTGAAATAAAAATACACATCTTTAGATAAGTGTAACTAAGGCTAAGAAGTATGACTGACTAAATATGACTCAAACTTGTCCGTTTTTAATCACAGAACTACATCATTTGAACTATATAATTTGATATCTTACAAATAAGCGACCAATGAATAAGCACCCCTACTGATAAGGTTAGGTTAGATTTAAGATAAGAGTCATGGTTGGGCGTTATCATGTTACGTAGGCTACGTAATGTTAAATTCAGTAATGTTAAGGCACCCAACCATGATTGTTTTCCTAAACCTAACTTACCTTATGTAATGTCATCTTCTTAAACCGCATCTATGTAACTGTACTTTTCTTCACTTCCGTTTTTTGTAACTTTACTTTTATAAACCTAACCTTCATAACTTTATGTTAACTACATAACATGACGACACCTTACCATGACTGTTTCCCTAAACCTAACCAAACATGACTGTCAGAAACCTACCATAAGTAACTTTATGATGACTGCCTTACATTACGTCCAGTCATTTAAGGAAACAAAAGTTATGTTGGTTAGGTTTAGGAAAAGAAATGTGGTGACCTTTAAATAACAAAAAAACAGCAGTTCACTTGGTCTCACATGAGGCACAAACACTGATGTCCCGGAGGAAATTAGTGCATTTGTTTGACCTATCCACCACCTTGCTTGCCAGGACTTTTGCTTGTTATATCATCATGACTGTGGATAATAAACACATTCTGAAGGATTACTTTTCGCAGGTATACATACAAACAAGGATCAAAACTTATTACCTATCAAAAATTAACATTTATAGCTTTGCGTGAAATGTCACAACAGCCATTTGGTCCAACCATTAAGCATCTCAAGTGGTCTCATTTAGGTCTCAAGTTTAAATAGTGCAGTGAAATGTCCCTTTATATGCTCCATGGATCCACACATGGTGTAGACATTAATGGTCCCAGGATGATGCATCCCAATCACGTTAGAGGTCCCCAAACCTTTTTTTCAATGCTATTAGCAGATGTTTCTATTTTTGGCCATTGTTAACCCCATGGTTTTTAGGGTTGCAATTACGACCAGTCAAACACTGTATACATTGTGTTCACTGGCAATTCGAAATGTTAGTATTATAATAAGGCAAAGTAAGTTGGTGAATATACTAAGTATTACATCAACAAAACAAAAACATTTTAAGTGTTTAGCAAAGAACAACACGGCAGACCTAACAGCAGGGTGTGGTGCATTTTGAAGATGGACATGCAACTTTTTGCACTACAAAACAATCTGAAACTTCACTTTTGACCTTGAACGTGACACAAAATTGTTGACTTTGAGTTCAGTCTGTCTTCAGCGTGTTTCCCAAAACTGAGTAACACTGATGTCAGGAAAAGATAAAAGCCAGCTTAGCAGACATTTGTTATTATAAAAAATAACAACCAAAACAAAGAGAGCACATGGAAGGTAAGTGGTAACGGATGAACACTGTAGTATTGTTAATGTTAGAATACAGAAACTAATGGTAGTAGAATATTCCATTAAATGCTTTACGGTGTCAGAGGTTCAGCATCTTAAAGTATTGATAGTTTATGTTTGGTTAATTGTTCCTTCATAGTGTTGGTCAAGAGATGCAATAAATAAAATCACATGGGGACAAAGTAACACATGTTCTCCTGTAGCTGCTCAAAAGTATTTTCTCACATACATGATACCAATTCAATAATATAAAGGGGGGAGGGAAACTTGTTTGAAATAACGATTTCCATCAAACTGTCCCTTTCAGTAAAGTAAACAAATAAAACACATCCACTCCTTAAGGAGCACTGAAAGAAAGAAGACAGCAAAGAAAAAAGGAGAAATGTGTTGCAGAATATGTTTCTTAAACTGTCTGCTTTTGCCTATTTGGGTGTGTTCTCTTTACCTGCTCTCGAATTTCTCATGAATCATTTCTTAGCCGGTGTTTCCAGTGTGCATTACATACAAACTTCATAATCTTTTGTTATTATCAGCTGCTAATGCTGCTGGTGGAAAAACATATCAGCAACAGACCTGCGGTATTGTGACCGTTAGGAGCAGTTAATCCCACATCCTGGACGGATGACATTAAATTTATGTCAGTTAAGCAGACTTCTCCTTCAGTTGTAATTTTCTTGTTGCTTCCATTTTTACTGAAAGCTCTAAACACTCTAAAAACACTCTGCAATATGCATTATTGATTCTCAGTTGAAAGGTTTGTAGACGAAAGAACCACATATAATTGTGCAGCAGACATAACGGCTCTCATGAAACTTAACTTCAGTGAAACAGAGTCTCCTACATGGGAATCCATGGAAACTAATAACAAATATCTGGCGCCTGATTACACCTGTTCACTAACCAGCTGAGTCCGGATGTCACATGTGAGCGATGAAGCTTGTACACTGGCTGCAGTTCAGTTGTCTGCCATCTTCTCTCTTACATGGATGTCACAGAGGCAGATCCTTAAGGCAGACAATTCAAAACATTTGATTAAAATCAAGCGCTTAATTTCAGGGTATCTGCTGACAAAACATTTAAAGACACTTAAAACATTTAAAGACATTAAAATGGAAGAAAACCAGCTGTAACTGTAAGAAAAAAAAGAGCTGTTACACTCCATGTTAAGTCATTATGAAAAAACATGAATAAGATGACATAAGATTAGCTGTTATTGTCTCTCTAAGGAGAAATGTGCCTTTGTCTCTGGTACTAAAAAGAGCAAGAATTCATTTTAACAAATACATATAACACACTCTACCTCCTCCTGTGTCCCCTAGAGGCTCTACTTCGATTGCAGCTCTTTCAGGTGTGCTGTTAGTTGTTGGGACCCTCTGCCTCTCCCCATGCATGTCATTTTCATTCCTGGATAATAAACCAGGCATTAAAACCCAACAGTGAATTCTCACAGTATCTATTATGTTGATATACTGTATATGAGTGAGTGGAGTGCTGCTGTACTCTGTACCATAGCATAATATAATAAATATAGACCACCGTACCATTGAAGTCTCCCGGCTTTATAAAGGTACCACGCCGCAACGACACCAAAGACCAGTGCGAAAAGCAAAATAACAAAAAAGACCCAACAAGCAACACAGTTTCCTGTAGGGAGACAGAAAAACACAGTAACACGAAATACTGATATACTCTGCCAGTTTCTTAGGTACCGCAGTCCTGCAATGAATCCCACCTTCAAGCTTAACCTGTTCTGGGTTTCAGCAAACTGGTGGAAGAAATACCCGACCTGAAGTTACAACAGCTCAGTCGCTGGGCAGGTTACTTTCTGACTGATGATGGGTCGCACATCCAGTTTTGAATGTAGTGCGCAAGTTGGTTGTACTCTTAAAGAATGATAATGTACTTATACATTGTGACACATTCTTTAAATGCTTACAAATATTTTAGTATTCATTACGAAGCAAAATTGGAAATAAACAGATCTTCAACAATTACTCCTTTCTGTTTTCCTTCCACCAACACAGGACACACCACATTTTGTTATCCATAGTTAATTCTGCTGCTCCACCGTCTGCCGTTTGTTGTGCTAAAATGTACAAGTGTTGACTGGACTTTACACTGCGTGTATTTTCTCTATTTCATCACATTTCCTCCAGTGTACCTTTTGTACATATGTTTTGTTCTTTCTCTTCTATTTTTCATTTTATATTGCTTTCATATGTTTATGTTATATCTTATTCTATTTACAGTTATTATTTTTATTCTTCCTATAGGTTAATTGTTTTGATACAAAAAAACTCAAAATTCCTTGTATGTGTATATGTACTTGGCAATAACAAACAACTCTGATTCTGATTTAGTTTCATAATGCGCTCTTCATTTAGTTGCGGTGTCGTTTTTTGACAAGTTTTCTTGTCCTTGCAGGTTCTGAGTAAAAAAAGCAACTGATACATGCAATGACCATGACCAGGACTCAGAACACTCAAACAAAACATGCTTTTACAAGTATTACTCATAGACTTGAGTCATTTTCCATGAAGCATAGAGAGTTGGCAGTTACGTGCACTTTGGATTGTGGTGACAGCAGGCTGAAACAGCCGTGTCTTTCAATTTCAGGGCGGACACCACAGAATTCTGCAACCAAATGGTGCCCATTATTTCCCCTCTGTGGGCATGTTGCCCTGACTGCCGGACATGGCTGGAATACCTCAGAGGGAGGCGCCCAGGAGGGATGAAATTAAAAATTAAAATCATGCTGCAGTACAATTCCATACCCGGATGTCCGAGCCTCTCCACTGAAGCCCCTGGCTTTCACATGCTACAGAAATTCATTTGGCTATTTCTCTTCTTTTTTTTTTTTTAAATTAAGGGACACAAAAAAACGGATCAAACAATATCCACATCACACCCAAATACAAAACAGAAAAAGATGCAAAAAACTGCCACATTTGACAAAATCCACAACTAAATTAAACCTGGCCTTACCTGAATTCACATGCACATAGAGGTGACCATGACTTTTTCCATAAGGGTTTGATGCACTGCACTGGTAGAGGCCGTTCAGGTCGGAGGTAATGCCAAGAAACTGTAGTGTTGGACCTTTTACTCTGACAGCAGACTGAGGTATCGACTGGCTGATTCTGAAAACAAACAAGGCTCAACATGAAAGGGACCACTAAAAAAGACAACCTGTAGAGAGTTGTGCCAAAAGATGTTTTTGGAGTTTTGGTTTGTTAATTTTCTGACTCAGACCTTGTTGTGTTGCTTCACTAAGACACAATGCACAGCATTTTAAAATCTGCCTACCAGCACCTCTAACGCTTTACACTTAGCAGGTTGTATCTTGTTTGTTTAATCTGAACAATAACTGAAGAGTAAAAATGACATTTTGCTATTTTATGAGGTTATGAGCTGGCCTATTTCTTGGCTGGGAGCAGCACCAGGCTGATAGTTTCTCCCAGTTTCCAGTCTTTAACAGTGTTTTCTCTGATAATTTTACAGGTCTGGTGGACTTCCAGGCCAAAGGGATTCCCCAAAAATCAAACATCTTTCTTCTGCAAAAAGATCCACGTCAGTGTTTCCCTAACATTCATGCAGTGGCACACCCCTCTGAGTTTACGAACAAGGCAAGAGCCTGTGGTTCGTTCACGTCTGTAATAACAGCAGGACGGTCGAGTGTCTGGTAACTAAACTGAAAAAGTCATTTGAACAAGAGCAGAAAACATTGTCGGTAGACTACCAGCTACAAATAGGCACTGTAATGAGCAACACCCCGACATACTGACGGACTCGGTGCGTTTGTGTTTTTAGCTGAGCTAGACCAGAGGGCTGCACCACGAGGCAAGATTAGTGGGTTAATGAGGTATGTTGAGTCAAAAGCCCCTTTTACACTGCCTCTTCAGGGCAGGAATATTACGCCATTATGCTGCCTCGGCACTCTGTGTATAATGTATGATCACAGAATAGAGGGGGCAGAGATGTAAACCTAAAACCCCCTGTGGGAGGTACTTACAGCACCAGTGTGGTGTCTGTATAAACAGGACAGCTGGTAGGACAGGACCATGGGCGGCATGGGTGCATGTTATGCGTGCCATCTATTCTGAGATATTTAGTACTTAGTAGCTAACTCAAAGGAGGAGAACAACAGCCGTTAACGACTGACTTGTGCAAACTCCAATACGCATAATTATTCAGCATGATAAGTGTTCTCTAGTAATTCTCAGCTTTGCAAACAAATCAGACCACAGACCTCAGTTCCCCCCGAAGAATATTCAGTCACACATCTCTCTGCTGCAGCTTTCTGCTTTCACGGATCAGAAAGCTTACAGGACAATAAGATGTGTCTAAATGTTTGAATATATAATAAAGTATTTAGCCCATACTTCCTGTTTTGGTTTATGTACATTGTTTGTATTAGCAATGACCATACTGTAAATCAATAAAAACTCATAAATGCAGGAGTAATTCGTTTTTTAATTGGTAACATATGGTGCCTGTTAGATTAGACTGTGAGCTCTCCTGTTTTGGAAATGCAAGGCAAGGCAGCTTTATTTGTATAGCACATTTCATACACAGGGCAATTAAAAGTGCTTTACAGAGTAATAAAATATAAAAAAAACATAATAAAAGATAAAGATTCACAATAAAAGCGACAATTATTTTGGAAAAGGCTTTGGTTGAAAAGCAGCAAACTGAAAATTTAAATGCAGAGAAATTACACTTTAAGTTTGGTTTGCTGACTAGTTTTCTGTGATCAGTGTCAGTAAACGTGAATAAATCACCTATTCTCAATAGTGCCATATTTTGTACAGCTTTGTTATTTGGTGACCAAAATACGATGGAGAAGTAAAAAATTCTGACATTTTTTTGCTGTTAAATGCAACCTCGAAATGTTAGTGTGTAAGTTTGTCGAGGCTGTGGTTACTTCCTCTTTCTACTTCCTGTGGCTGATTAGGAGGTTCTCAAATTTAAATGAACACTGTGCTCTGAAGTTGTTGGTTTAAAAAATCCACTTTTGATGCAATTGAAAAGATTTTTTTCAAGAATTTAGAGAAATTCATAAGCCATTTTTACAAAGGCTTTTCATCTGAGAAACATCAGAGCAATAATAAATGATGGTTCACTGCACGTACATGCAAAATCCAAATTCAAAATTGAATTCATACACAGGGCAATTAAAAGTGCTTTACAGAGTAATAAAATATAAAAAAAACATAATAAAAGATAAAGATTCACAATAAAAGCGACAATTATTTTGGAAAAGGCTTTGGTTGAAAAGCAGCAAACTGAAAATTTAAATGCAGAGAAATTACACTTTAAGTTTGGTTTGCTGACTAGTTTTCTGTGATCAGTGTCAGTAAACGTGAATAAATCACCTATTCTCAATAGTGCCATATTTTGTACAGCTTTGTTATTTGGTGACCAAAATACGATGGAGAAGTAAAAAATTCTGACATTTTTTTGCTGTTAAATGCAACCTCGAAATGTTAGTGTGTAAGTTTGTCGAGGCTGTGGTTACTTCCTCTTTCTACTTCCTGTGGCTGATTAGGAGGTTCTCAAATTTAAATGAACACTGTGCTCTGAAGTTGTTGGTTTAAAAAATCCACTTTTGATGCAATTGAAAAGATTTTTTTCAAGAATTTAGAGAAATTCATAAGCCATTTTTACAAAGGCTTTTCATCTGAGAAACATCAGAGCAATAATAAATGATGGTTCACTGCACGTACATGCAAAATCCAAATTCAAAATTGAATTCAAAAGACACTTTTCAAATTATTCTAATTAATTTGGCTAACAGCACAACTCTTTCACCACTGTGCAAAACCAATGCATGAAGGTAAAACATGAACATAATATTGTTGAATTAATAATGTTTCAACTGAGATTACTGTACCTCGTCCATGTGAAGTTTGCATGTGGGTTGGCGTCTGCCACACATTCGAATAAATCCTCAGATTTCTTACTAATGTTCACTTCCATCGGGGGGACTGCAAGAAATTGAAAGAGAGAACGTGATGTGTTATTGCTGAGAAAATACTAATTTGAGTTTATCAAAACACGAAACACTAATTTTTAGATCCAATCTGCACTGGTAGAGTGTTATCCTGCTTTCTCAGAAAGCTGACTTAAGGACTTTTCAATTTGTTTAAACGTCATTTACAACTAAAAAAAATGTAAAAACATCTTATTTGTTACTTGTGATTAGGCTTGGGCAGTATCACGGTATCATGAAACAGGGTATTTAGAAATCCTGATGGTATGATTTTCGGTATAAAAAAATGCAGGTGCTTCTTAGTCAGTCAGTCATTGTCGATAACCGCTTATCCTCGTAAGAGTCGTGGGTGAGCTGGAGCCAATCCCAGCTGCGGAAGGCGGGGTGCACCCTGCCGCCAGACTATCGCAGGGCCACACATGTAGAGATACAACCATACACGCTCACAGTGGTAATTTAGAGTCACCAATCGTGAGCTGCATGTCTTTGGACTATGGGAGGACCCGGAGGGAACCCACGCAGACACGAGGGGAACATGCAAACTACGCACAGACCGAAGCGGTTCACGGACCGAACCCCGTTCCAACCGGGTTTTGCTGTGAGGCAACAGCGCTAACCACAACGCCACCGTGCAGCCCTTACAGGTGCTTCTCTTTCTATTACATTCATTGTATGTAGTGCACACCGCACACCACTAGAGGGTAATCTCTGCTCCATACTGATGAAACAGGCAGCAGAGGAAATGAGCTCTGTAAACAGAAACGGAAAAATGTTACATTTTCACATCCAACTCTGTGAACTCAGGAACTGTTTCAGCCAGACCAGAGTTGATGAATCTTGAAACAGTGGACTAACTAACTAACTAGATGACTAACAAAACTAACCAAGATGGTTTTGGTAGATTTTAATTTTATTTAATTTTTATTTCATTAAATTTTATTGTGCAACTAACAAACAAACTAACAGAAGTCTTACTTTAGTAAGAGAGATACAGTTCAAGCCAAAATGTGTTCTTTGGTTTTTCTCTGTTAATAATAATCTCAAGTTAATTAGTTAATGAGTTAACTTTTATGTCTACTATGCGTCCTTTGTGTTACTGTGCCTTAGACCCTGGTAAAATTTCAGGACAGTATGAAGATATGGAAAACAGATACTGCCAAGGCAAATTCGCGATCTTATTGAGTAATGATACATCCACCACTGACTGATGCAGGGGTAGTGTAGGGTACCTGCACATGTACACACTCACAGCATATATATATATATAATTTGCTAGACTTCTGT